>NW_007253189.1:684919-707040 GCF_000164805.1 Carlito syrichta
CGGCTGATTTTTTGATTTATTGTAGAGATGAGGTCTCGCCAAGTTGCCCAGGTGGGTCTCGAACCCGTGGGCTCAGGCAATCCACTCACCTCAGCCTCCCAAAGCGCAGGATTATCGGCTGAGCCACCGAGCCCGGTTTGATTTTTTGATTTATTGTAGAGATGAGGTCTTGCCAAGTTGTCCAGACGCGTCTTGAACCCGCAGGCTCAGGCAATTCACTCACCTTGGCCTCCCAAAGCACGGGATTACAGGCTGAGCCACCGAGCCTGGCCGAGGATATTGTGTTTTAAAAAAATAGAAAATACGTAGCTAATTCTAAAAACAGCCATCTGCACAGTTGTTGTATCTTCATCTTGTAGGAAAAGTCATGTGGGAGCAGAGCTAGGAACAGCTCCTGGATCCTGGGGCAGTGGTGGAGCTGACATCAACTAAATCTGCAGGTTTAAACTGAATTATCTAGTGTGCCATTTAATTGAGTGTTTCTGGTTAATATTAAACTTCTATTTGATAGTGTTTTTAAAAATAAAGATAAGTACAATTCATTTTGGTTAGCCTTTAAATAAGTAATTAGGACTTATTTAAAGCCAAGATCAAATAGCGGTTCTACTCGCCTCAGCTCTGAGTTCCAGTAACACCTGCCAGGAGCAGCCTGATATGGCAGATCTTCAGATCACAGCCCCCTGGTGACAGAAACCACAGGAGGCAGAACTTAACAAGGCAAGATCAGGCCTCTTTAGTTTATTAAACCAGGCAAGGTTTTATGGCAGAAAGCCAAAGCAAACATGGGGTTTGAGTTCATAGGAAAATTCTGCTTTGATAACTTGACTTTATTCCTTAACACTGAAAGAGACCACATTCCCTTTAGATTGCACATTATTCGCCCGGCTTTTCTAAGGCCTAGTTGACAATTCTATTATTGTTGAAGCTCCTCCCTTAGAACATCCCCATATTTGATAAGAGATGATTGACCCCCTTAAAAATTCTTTCAGGTATTTGCAAATAAACATACTGGAAGTTGGTTCACTTATTCACCAGCAGACTTTGTATCACATACTAGGTTTGGGAGATATTGAAAATAATCAATAATCACATAAAAACAAGCCCTGCCCATGAGGATCTCACAGTCTACATAGTTTAGTGGAAGACAGTCAAATGAAAGATAAAAATAGGTTCGAGACCCACCTGGGCAACGAGATCTCATCTCTACAATAAAATCAAAAAATCAGCTGGGTGTGGTAGTGCATGCCTGTGATTCTGGCTACTTGGAAGGCTGAGGCAGAAGGATCGCCAGAGCCCTGCAGGTCAAGGCTGCGGTGGCCGGAAGGGGCCACTGTACTCCAGTCTGGGCGACAGAGTGAGATTCCAACTCAAAAAAAAAAAAGAAAGATAAAAATAGAGAGCAATACATTCTAGAATATAGGTAGGTACAAAAGGATTTGGAGCATTTATTCACTCAACAAATATTTATTGAGCACATACTGTGTATGTATGTTATAAGGCACCAAAGGGACATCAGTGAATGAAAACATAAAGAATCCTTACATTTAGGAGTTTACACTCCCACGAGGGAAAACAGACAGTAAACAAATATATATGTAGACAGATGAAGAGAAATGTTAAGAAGAAAAATTAAGAATGGCAAAGAATGATTGGGTCAATGCTATTTTAGGTAAGTCTGTTAGACAAAGCCTCTCTTATAATGATATTTGGGTGGAACTCTGAACAAAGTGAAGGAACAGCCTTTTAAAGGAAGAATATTACAAGCAGAGAGATCAACAAGAGCAAAGTTTCTGAATCAAGATGATGCTCGAAACTTTCAAGGAAAAGCAACAAGGACTCTGTGGCAAGACTATATCAAGATGAAGAAGACGCTGTTGCAAATGAGGTCAGAGCAGTAGCTAGAAACAAGATTATGAAAAGCCTTGTAGACCATGTGGTGGATTCTGGTTTTTATTCTGAATGAGATAGAAAGCCACTGGAGAATTTTGAATGGAGTGACATGATCTGAATTACATTTTCAATAGATCACCCTGGCAGCTGTAAGAATAGAGTGCAGCAGAAATAGGTGTTAGCAGAAACACCAGCTGGAGGTCAGTATAACACACCAGACAAAAGATGGTGGTGACTTAGACTAGTGTCACAGTGGTGGAGGTGGTGAGAGGTTGTCAGATTAGGGATGTGTCTTGAAACTGAGAGCACAGGATTTATGCACAGATTGGATGTGGAGTGTGAGAGAGAGGAGTCACTACAAGGTTTCAGTCTGAGTAATTGAAAGAGTTACAATTTCACAAGATGAAGAAGATTGAGGGAGGACTGAGGTTTTTGCTTGTTTGTTTGTTCATTTGTTTGTTTTTGTGGAATGTAGAGAGAACAAGTACTTGGTTTGAGGGCTGCTTATTAGACATCTAAGTAAAGATGATGGGTAGACAGTCGGATATATGAATCTGAAGTTCAGGGAGAAGTTGCATGCTGGGGATAAATTTAAGTGTAATCAAGTCATCAGTAAGGGAGGAGATCACCCACAGAGCAAGTGTGGGGAAAGGAGAAGGAAGGAAGAGGAGGAAGAAGAAAAAGAAAAAAGAGAAGACCAACGACTGAGTCTAAGTACTCCCAACCTTTAACTACTGGAGAGATGAGAAGGATCTAGCCAAGTAGGCCGAGGACAAACGGCTTCATGGGGTAGGAAGACAATGAAAATATGGAGTTGTACCAGAGTTCAAGAAAGCAAGTGTTGCAAGGAGAAGATATGATGAACTGGTGTCTAGTGGGAAGATCCACAGAGTATGAGGAGACCTGAGAATGAACACTGGCTTGGGTAACACGGAGCTCACTGATAGCCCTGAGTAAAGCAATTTAGATCCATAGTCAGATATTATTTTAAAACAATCCAACATATCAAATTGTTTCAACTGTAAACGTTTCAATATGGCATGGCCACAATGCCATTATCATGCATAAAAATTCTTAATTATCAGATTAACAAATATCCAGCCTTTTTTTAGTGCTCAAATTGGCTAAGTATTATAAATGTTTTTTGCTGCTTTGTTTTGTTTTATAATGTGTTTGTCTGAACCAGAATCCAAAGGAAGTCTATGCATTGTAGCTGGCTGATCCTTCTTAAGTCTTTTCTGATCTGTTTCCCCTCCATTTTTTTGTTTTTTGGGGATTTTCATATTGAAGAAGCCAAGTCATTTGTCTTCCCACTCTTCAGATTTTGCAGATTGCATCTTTGTAGTATAATTTACCATGTTTCTCTTCTTTATTTCTGTAAACTGGTAGTTGGATCTAGAGATTTGATTAGATTCAGGTTCATTTGAAGAAGTTTGTTTTGTTTTGCTAAAAATAGAGCTTTGCAAGACTACTTTGTAGCAATATTTTGTTCTTCCATTAGAATGCACATAACATCTGATTGTCTCCTTTTTTGTGGTGTCAGCAGATACTGGTGCTAAGTTAGATCCATTAATTCATTGGGATTGTGAAAGTAACCTCTTTTGAATTGGCAATATTATAACACATATGTATATGTGCATTCACATAGACATTATTTCTGGGAACAGATATATCGCAAGCCAACTCTTAATCCTTGTTATATTACTACTTATTTCTTTAATCTTGTTTGTTTTGAAATTCTCTTTTTATGTGTGTGAAAATAAGATATGTATAATACAAAGTAGTAGCCGAAACTTATAGTAACAGCTTTCTCGGGAGAACACAATTATTTTACAGAAGAAGAGTCAAGAATGAATTAAGAGGGAAAAGCGTATATTAAAAAAAAAAAAAAAAAGAGGCCACGGAAAAAAGTATATCTGAGCTCAATATAAATTTAAACCTAAATTCTGCCCAGAAAACATTCATATCACAAAGGTGACATTTTAGAACGATGAAACATTTAAAGCTTGAGAAATGAGAACAGAAAGATGAGGAGAAAAACTAAAACATGTCCTTGGTTTTAAAGTTTTCTTGATGAGAAAGATAAAAATATGACAAGATTCAGTCATGTGTCTTTAAGAACATTGAATCTGAGTAAGGGAAGGATTCAAGTTTTTTGTTTTGTTTCCTTTTTTTGTGACGCATGTATTTTATCTTAAGCCAGTTCACCAATATCATTATATCTTGGTGTCAGACTGGCAGTTTCATGCCATTTGACCTAACAGCCTGAAGTCTTCTGAGTGACTGTGGCTCCTGATATGAGTGTTCTAATGTCTGTCACAACATGAAAGGTATTCATTTAACAGAGACAAAACAGAATCAGATAAACAAAAGACATGTATACCTAATTGATTGCAAAGATTGGAGTAGGTAGTTTACTCTCATTCAATTAAAGATAAACATTATTTACACCAAATAAAATTAGAAACCTGCTGCAATTTTCATCCCATAATGTGAGGTTGGAAGGGGGTCCTTTTTTAAAAAATAAAACTTTATTGAGATATAATTCACATAGTACAATTTGCCCACTTAAAGTAGACAAGTCAATGATTTTTAGTATATTTATAGAGTTATGCAACCAACACCACAATCTAATTTTAGAATATTTCATCTCCTTTCAAAGAACTCTCATATCCATTAGCTGCCACTTCCCACTCTATGCATTCCCCAACCTCAGCCCTAAGCAACCACTAATCTACTTGATTTCTATAGATTTGCTTGGCTAGGGCAATTACCTTTTAATTGTCATTCATGGATTGTCTCATTTAATTTTTAAAAACTTTTTTTTTATTATCATGACAACAAGAAAAATGGAATAGAGTCCTCAAAAATATGAATGAGTATCGCAAAACTATAGCAGAATAACCAAAAAAGATGTTAAAGCCAATAGCATCTGATGACTTAAATAAATAATTGCCAAGCACTGTGAGAATGACATATTGTGGAATCATTTAAGAGAGTCAAATGCTAATAATTTTAAATAGAAACTTGAAGCAGGCTTAGGTTGCAGAAACCTCTCATGCTCATAACAGCAGTAATAGTTACAACGAGGAATATTTACAGATTCAGTTTCTGACTTCACTGCTCACCACTGTGTAACTATGGGCAAGATTTGTAAATTTCAGTTTGTTCTTCTGTAATGTGGGGATAATGATGGTACTAACCTCATGAAGTTAGAATGGAGATAAACTCTTGTACAACGTTTAGAACTAAGCCTGGCACATGATGTGCTCATAAATGTTAGTTGTTTTATTAGTATTCATGAGAACCCTATAATTCATCAAATTCCAAAATGGGACTCTTAGATATGCTGACTTGTCCCACGTCACATTCGATTGGTATTTTCAAAGTTTCTAATCAAAGAAGTTTCCTGCCATAAAAACAATGGATCAGGAACTAAGCTATGGTAATGTAGACAGAGAAAGAATAGGATTGATCTAGTATGATTGAGAAGGAGCTGTAAACCATCCCTCAGTTGCTTTAGCCATGTGTTCTGTAAATAGTAAAAGTGTTAATTTATTATTCTCACCTAGCCCTCGTGTAACAGATTTTCCTTTTTTATATTAAAAGAAAAAAATTACAGCAGCAAGAAAACTTATATAACGATATTACATATGCCTAATAAAAAATAAGGAATAGTGTTAGAGCATTATAAACCACAAAAATCTCTTATGATTGAAATGTTTAAATAAGATTCTAAACGTATGACTTTAAATCTGTATGATCTGAAACTGTGATTTGGTTTTGTGTCCATAAAATGTAAGGAAGAGTAACTACCAATAATTCCATTACCTTCTCTAATTCCAATAAAAATGACTTTTGCAAATAAGACTGATAAGTTAGATAATTTTATTCTTGGGGTATTATTATGTATTTTCTGTTCTTTTAAAAAGTGTGGTGCTTAGTAATATTATGTCCTGATGAGATGATTTATAGTACACAACATTTTCATACTTGGGAAATGTTAACACATTACAGCACTTGCTTTGAAACATAAAAGAATTAATCACAGACAATACATTTTCATTTTCCTTTGACCCTGAGACAATTGAAATGGTGTGGTTTGCATGCAGCCCCATTGTGGGCCCTAGAAGGCCTCCACATTGTCCATCGTGTTTATGTTTTCATCCCAGGCTTTACTCCTCTTGGCATTGTTTTGTATTTGCATGAAAATGTGTAATTTATTTTTTGCATGAAAAGTCATTGGAAATGTTGAGGTTAAATGTCTAACATACCTTGCAATATCACATGCCATTAATTCTTACATGATTTTTTTCTTTTACTTTCAGTTACTGCAGTTTAAATATGCTTGAAATGTAAAAGTAGCATGAAACTGGAGTGATGCAAGAATATTTAATATTCCTTTAAGGAATATCATTTTTAACTGAGAAAATTTGAGAGCAGCTCTTGGCCTTGTTTTTGAATAGCAATTCTCAATTACAAATGATGATAAAACTATACTGAACACAGATGCTGTCAGCAGAGTACTAAATTCTGAAGTGATAACTTCTCTTCCCCTAGAATGTATTTTTAGTATTTGTAGATGAAATATAAATTTGTCCCCTGGTTTCAGAAATTATTAAATTTATTATTTTTCAGGAAGCCTTCTTAATGGGCTCCATTACTTTGGTGAAAGTTTCTATTACTTGAAAAAGTAATAAATTACTTAGTGAATGACAGCACCAGCTTTTCGATATTTTAATGTTTCCTAAATGAAAATCATTACCAAAATGGATATTAGATACAATAGTGCATGAGTATACAAATAAAATAAGTTATTTATACCAAATTATCAAGCTTCAAATCCATTAGGGCACATGACTAATTCCCACGAATGTGACATCATGCATACATTCAAACAAGTGCTCTTTCCTCTAAGTAGTCACTTTGCTGGCTCGACATTTATTCTTACCAGCTTCCATTGCAAATGTTTTAGAATACCTTTTTCTAAATTACCTTCAGAGTCTTTGGAACATTCATTTTAATGCCTACGTGATAACAAATCTTGTTCCTTAGGGAGTGATTTTAATTTTTTTAGTTGCAGAAAGACCCTCAGAGTCAAATCAATCAAATAAGGAGAGTAATCAAACTGGAGAAATATATATTTTAAATGATATGAAAGTATGAAATTAATGAGACTTGCATGGACTATAGCTTGTAAAATGACTATCAACGCATTTTCCAAAGAGCCCCTCAAAGTATTTACATAAGAACAGGAGCAGTAAAACAAATGGAATTTTCTTAAAGAGTCTTCTAAACAAGCACATGATATTAACTTGAATGAATAAATTCTAATATCTGTATCATATTATGCATATATGTATTAGCTTAAATTCAGCTCATTTAAGCTAATTGATTGGTTTAAATTTTTAAAGACAGTCATTCTTACATTATTTTTATCTTATCAGAATATAGTTGAGTGACTGTAATTTTTCCCTTGCTAAATTAGAATATTAGCTTAATACTCCTTTAGCAGCAATTTTAACAGAGTTTGGTTGACTGCCTCCTTCCTGTCACCAACTGGCTCTGTGATATTAGCATAGGACTCAACTTTTTTGTGTCTATGGCTTCCTGTCTACAAAATGAGGACTTAAGACTAAAATATGTTTAAGTTTTCTTTTGAGTAAAAGTGTTATACTATAATTATCACACATCTGTGTGTGAGGTTGTAATTACCATATACCACAAATCTACACACTTCTCTGTGCCCTTTTAATGAAATATAAACTGAAGGAACTCAAACTTATTTTAAAAGTTACATAGACACTGAGAAGAAAACCAGTTTTTCTAATAAAGTCTTTGCTACTTGATGGTGATAAGATGACATCTGTATATCACGTTATGTTTATATTGTCCTATGTGAGTCTCACAACCTAAGAGCTACTATCATTATCCTCATTTTGCAGATGAAGATACTGAGTCAGTTCAGAGAGATTCGGGTACCTGTCTAAGGTAACTAGCAAGATGTAGAGCCAGGCAAAAACTCTGGGCCTTCTGCTTCCAATTTCAGATTCTTTTCCTCCATTACCATTTACCCGTAACCAGTCTTTTAACTAGGATACAATTTTTCCAAGGTGCCATCATTTAGAATCTCCTTTTTTTTGAAAATAAAGTCTGCCTTTTGAGTTCTCTTGCACCATGCTCGAGTATTCACTTGCGTCACTACAGCTCTCTGTGCTTTTACAAACTAGTTGTTTTGTCAGCATGAGTGTGACAACAATTAGACGTCCCCTGTTTTTGCCCCATGCCTTTTCTCCTTCACAGTCATTCAATGACAAGCGTAAAAAGAGCTTCATCTTTTCACGAAAATTCCCATTCTACAAGAACAAGGAGCAGAGTGAGCAGGAAACCAGTGACCCTGAACGTAAGTAGATTCTCAAAGATAATGTCACACGCAACACAAGAGAAAACAATCCTTCACGGGCAACACGCATGATGTAGGCTCTCCCACGCCACACGCCTAGGCAAACAACACGACAGGCAGGCAGGTCAGGTCTACTACTGTGACCAGTGTTTGCTTGCAGTCTGGATCCTTTGTTTCATGTGACTCTTTTTCACAGAATGCATTGGAAGAGATTTGCTGAAACTGGGACTTGCACCCAGCCAGCATTTACCTTTGACCCGGACTAGGTCTGGTTTGCTCTTCTATCATGCAACTCTCTAGGGCTTGAGACAAATTCTTTTCTGGGCAGAAATGTTGGATTCCATTGCCACATATGTTTTCTGGAATGCCAGGAACAATTAAATAAACTTTATTGAAAACTAGCACATTTGCTCACTCTTTCCTTCCCAAGAAATGATAAATATTTCAGAGTAGTGAACTTGTATTGGTGGATACTAAACTAAGAATTTGTACAGGTTGGGCACAGTGGCTCCTGCCTATAATACTAGCACCTTAGGAGACTGAGGTGGGAGGATTGCTTGATCCCAGGAGTTCAAGACCAGCCTGGGAAACATAGCAAGACTTCATCTCTTAAAAAAAAAAAAATCAAAAAATTAGTCATGCATGGTGGCACACACCTATAGTCCCAGCTACTTGGGAAGTTGAGGCAGGAGGATCAATCACTTCTAGAAGTTTGAGGCTACAGTGAGCAGTGATCATTCCACTGCACTTCAGCCTGGGCAAGAATGAGACCCCAACTCAGAATCAAAATAATTTGTCAGGGCATTTGGAGAGGATCCTTCCTCTAAGTGGGGGCATTTCTGAGGGAACATCATAGAGTGTGGGCAAAAGTGGCATTTGCTGAATCTCTTTTTCTTCTTACAATCTTCTGCCCAAATCTTTTGAATGACTTTGCAAATAAAAAATTTCCTTCTTGAGTCTCAGTCTAGGACATTTGAGGTGACAGTTGTTTTAAAAAAAGAGAGAGTGGGATCCAGATTGTTAAGGCAACATGGTCTGTCATGGTAGTATCCATTTCAACTCCACTGACTTCTTCCTTCCTCTTCCGTGGCTGTTCTTCCTCTCTCATTGCTCTCTCTGGGGACTTCCATGCAGGACATCCCCGGATTAGGTGACGACGGTTATGGAACAAAGACTCTGAGTAAGTTCCCAGGAATGGTCACTGTAACTTTTCTTTTCTTTTCCTTTCCTTTTGAGTTTGGCTTTTGTTCCTTTTCTTGAGGGCCTTTCACTCCTAGCATGCACAAGATACGAGTTTTATTTGTTACCTAGCTGTGAATGCTCCTACGAAGTAATTTTCAATCGTTTTGTTCTGCATGTCAGCATTCAAAAGCAAAGTGTGCCAGGCACTCTAACTTCTGTTGCAGTTAACATCATCCCTTTCTGACCCTGTGATATGATCAACATGGTCCTGATGCCACCATAGCATCACTTGCTCTGTCGCCTAATACTTCCCAGAGAGCAAGGAACCATGTTGAAAGAAAGGGTGAGCTAAGAGGTCTAAGACAGAAAGTAGAAATGTATTTTATGTTCTTTATTCTGCCTTTGCACATAGAAATATTTAATGACCTTGCCAAATTTCATAATTGGGGTGTACTTTGCTATTGGTAAAGGAGCTATTTTGTAGTCAAAAGGAACATGCATCCTCAAAAAGTAGATATTAAGCTATTGGATCTTACATGAGTAATTCTTTGTTAATAACTGATTGATTTTTTTCTGACTTGCAGTGGTCCTGCTTGAAACGTTTGTATGATAAAGTTTTAGATATGTATGAATTTGCTTTTCTATTAGAAATTTATTAGCTACATAATCAGGTCATCTTTTATAGTATAGAGTAAAAAATGAAATATATTAAACCTTTACATTTTCTAGCTATTTATGTATTTGGTCTATGTCACATTGCACTGAACAATTAAAAAATAGTTATCCTATGTACTAATATATTATATACTATAATTTTTCTTCTTTAATAATTAACAGCATTGTGTAGGCACCAATAAAATGAGGGCAGAGTTTTGTGTCTTTTGCAACTGTATCACGTTTAATTATTTTTTTGTTTGTTTTAATTTAACAGCCATGGACAATATTTCTAGAAGCTGTTCATTTCATGTGTATAAAACAAAATAGCATTGAGCCAGACTTTGTTTTCAAGGGCTGTTTCTATAACCCTGTGTAATGATCCCCTTCATAATTCAAATTGTAAATTTGGAGGGGTTTTTTTTTTAGATATATATATATAGAAAACAAAATCTGATAAAGAGTACTGAGCTCTTTAAAGATGAAAACTTTATTTTTGAGTCACTATATGGAATATAATGAAAATTTTTTCTTAAATTAGTGACTGAAGTTTAAATATGAATTTTAACATTATCTGGGCAGGATCAAGCACCACAGAGAGAATTTGCAAACTTTCAGTTTGAGGGAGAAGAAGCATTTTAATATATTATTAATAATGAACACCAGAAAAACGTAGTTGCTATTGGAATGTACGAGTGTTTACTATTGACAAATTGAACACATATTAAAAGCAAAAAAAAAAAATGAAATTCAAGTTACTTAAGATAATAATGTACATAAAGATATACATTAGGTACATGCCTTTACTTTGTTTTCAATAATACAATACAGATTAGCACAGATCCACCCACACTTCTTTCCCTAGTGCCCCTTTACACTTGTAAAATGTGTGCCTAAATTAGTGATGCGGTTCTGGTCATAGACCAACACAAAGACATATGACTTGTGTGAACTTTAACCTATGCTTTGGTTTTCATTAGTTCCATGCTCTATTTGATTGAAAAGCACGTATAATAACATATATACTTCGCAGTACTTTTTTTTACTATTGAAGAATAACGTTTAGATGTTCTTTTTCTCTTTCTAAAGATGTATAACAGTTGTCATTTTTTTAAAAGCTGAAGTTTTTGCAAGTGAGCTTCAGAAATTAAATAGTCACATACCTCATTTAAGTGATATACAAAGAAGTTAATAAGCTGAGGAACTTATTTTCTATAAATTAAGAAATAATACAGAGTTTAAAAAGATTTTGCAAATAAAAGTTCAAATTCTGGCATATAGTCAATATGTCTCTGTTAGGTTATCTAAGCTGTGCTTATATGGAAAAACAATTTGGAATATCACTGTGCAAGCAAGTCATTCGGCATGGATTAAAAACATACTTCATGCCAGGACCTATGCTGAACATCAAATCATTTATCTCCTGTCTGTTTCATTTCTCCATAATCCAATACCTACCCAAGCAAGATTTTTAAAATGAAAACAAGGAACTATTGAACTGACTCATAAAACACCTTTCCATGACTCACATCTTTCTCCAAGATTTTCTAGTCACTCACCAAAGCAGAAAAGATCTTCAAGAATTCCTTTTCATCCTGACAATTTGTATAGGAAGTATTTAAACAGAAATAAAATTTGGCCATGTGCAGTGACTCACACCTATAATCCCAGCATTTTGGGAGGCTGAGGTGGGAGGATTGCTCGAGCCCAGAAGTTCGAGAACGGCCTAGGCAACATAGCAAGACCTCATCTCTACAAAAAAAATTAAAAAATAAGCTGGGCATAGTGGTTCATGCCTGTAGTCCCAACTATTTGGGAGGCTGAGGTTGGAGGATCGCCTGAGCCCAGGATGTTGAGGCTGCGGTGAGCCATGATTGTGCCACTAGAGTCCAGCCTGGGTAGTAGAGACCCCAACTAAAAATAAATAAAATTCAGAGGATTCCAGGGATCCCAATTGACAATTTGAAATGCAGTGCCCCTGTAAAATACTTAAAAGCTAAAAATAGAGAAATGTAAAAGCCTGCAAGAAAACACACCAGTTGCTGGGATCTGTGGCTCAGCCTGTAATCCCAGCACTTTGGGAGGCCGAGGCGAGAGGATTGCCTGAGCCTGTGGGTTCAAGACTCACCTGGGCAACTTGGTGAGACCTCGTCTCCACAATAAATAAAAAATAAGCCGGGTGTGGTAGCGTGCGCCTGTAGTTCCGACTATTTGGAAGGCTGAGGTGGAAGGATTGCAGGCGCAGCAGGTCGAGGCTGCGGTGGCTGGGAGCGTGCCACTGCCCTCCAGCCTGAGTGACAGAGTGAGACTCCAACTCAAAAAAAAAGAAAACACACCAGTTAAGAAGACATTCAGTCGATACATACTGGCTACTGTAACATGAATCTCGAAAATCAGACCTCTATGAATGGGTTATAGTACTTATTTTTAAAATTGCCTATACTGACATTGTGCACTTTTGGTTATAAAGATACTTTCCTCATTTACTAAAAAGAAAAAACAGCAATCAAACAATGTGTTCCTGTAAAATGGAGATAAAGTTTTCATCTTCCTTATCTAATCCAAGTTTTCTTAATGCAGTCTCCTCTGCGGCCTTTGACTTGCCTTTCGCTTGCATTTCTAGTAGCCTTGCATGAGTGTGTTCCTTTCACTTCTGGCTGCTCCAGTGCTTGGTATCTCTTTAATTTGCTGTGCTGTTCTTGCAGAACATGTTTCTTCTAATGCCAGCGATAGCGAAAGTAGCTACCGTAAGTTATTGCTTTGGTTTGCAGTTCTTTTCTTTGCAACTGCCCCATTGCCTGTGGTGGTCATTTTAAACTTTTGTTGTTGTTTTTCAATTGCTGCCTTTTATCATCCTTGTCCAAAGTAAATGGCTTGAAATGATGTCATTATTTGATGTAAAAAGATAGTAGACTCTTAAGTGATTTGTGCAAGCAGCAGCAGTCCTGCTAATAAATAATCCCATCTTCAGCTAGTTGTGACCCAGTGATTCAGTTCTCTCAAGGAAAGTATGGGAAAATTTCAACATGGTAGATTTTGATACCTTAACCAACCTCAAATAATTTAAACTTTCTACAAAAGGGTTGAAAGTTGCCATGGTTTTATTTTCCTTCTCATTTTGCCTTTTCCTTTCTGTTCCTGGTCCCCCCTTTACAGAATAAATCTTTATAATTATAGTGTTCCCTTAAAATTAGGTGTGAATTTTTTATCACTTATATCACTTTCTCTTTGATTAATCTTTTAAGGTAGATACTATATCTAACTTTAAATTTTTGATGATTGAGAAAGTGATTAAAAAAGTTTCATCCTCTAATGTTGAAGGAACTTACTTTTAAAAAAGTGAACAAATCATCTTAGATCAGAAAACTTAACTGAAAAGGTAGGTAAATGTTTAAAAATTATTTCTGGTCATTATTTGGTCACCTCAAGCCATTTGCTTAGTGTATGAAAATATTCACCAAACACCAAGCACATCCTTTTAATCAGTCCTCATGGTTTCTCACCACCTACTTACTTACTGGTTTTTGTTGACTAACATAGTTACCTATTTTTATGGGATCCTTATGATTTCTATAAGTTAACTTGTGTTCCTTAGTGAACTGGGTTACCCAAAAGCAATTGCCAAGAACATTAGAAAACTGCAAGCCCAATACATATGACCCACAGATACCTAGGCAGAAATTAATATTGTCTTTTCCTTGAATATTATATTAATTGGAAACTAAAATTGTTTGAGGGTTCCCCCATTATAGCATGATACTTTACAACCATACCTTTTGGGGTGAAGGGCCAAATAGTGTTCATGGAGTACTACATGTAATTTGGATTTTGATAAAGTCTTTAGAGAACCAGACTGGTGGTAAGTAGGGAAAAAAGCACAAAAGAGGGAAAATGGCAGAGGAGGAAGGTAATAGAGATCAAAGAATAAAATGAAGAAAATTGTGATGCATTACCCTTGATCAAGCAAACAATATTAGAGGCATTTAATTTTCTGATTGATGATAGTCTTATTAGTAGAAGAAATTTCATCAAGTTTTATTAATGAAAGGAGTCAAGGGTTCTTGTTCTTAACATGGGCTTTAACATTTTTACAATATTCTCTCTACTCTTACAATTTTATGATTATCCCAACTTCAAGGGAAAAAAATTGCCTTTCTCCCACTTCATTTGATTTTAAACCAAGAAACCAAGCAGCAGTGACCAAAACATGTGTTAATGAAATCTGATGCCCTCAATTTAGTATGAAAAATATAACTTATTTGTTGAGTTTCATGAAAACCAATACACTTGTCTTTTTGATGTTCAAATTTCAATGTTCAAGTGTGCTTTCACTCAGTAGACACAGATACAGAAAAGAAAAACATCATGCCTTGTTATTTCTATTTTTTTTTATGGAAGACATAGTCTGTACAAAAACTACTTTTTCCTTTGAAAGTCACACTTTTTAAAGTATTTTAGAGACTCATTTTCTCTATTTAGGAGGTGGGAATATTTTTCCAAGAATTATTAATTTATAAAAATTGAGCCAAAGCTTTCAGCTCCTTGACAAGTTTTTGGAGTGATGCTCCAAGATGACATCAATAATTCTTTTTACTCTCAAATAGTAGTTGCACATACATGTTTATTGAATGAAGAAAGGAAACAACTGCAAATATCTTGAATTATCTATGAGAAGAGATAAGAGCTGGAACTAGATTTTCTGACAAATGTGGAGTCTAATAATCTCTTTTGGTTTGGGTTTCATCCAAGGTTATAGAAGGTCAGGTACTCAGATTGTTTCCTATACAAATGAACAAAAGAAAGTAGAGCATTTGTCACAGCTCAAAGGGGAAAAAATGGCATTTATTTCCCACTAGATAGAAATACAAAGAATTCTAGAGGAACAATTATTTATTCACTTGGCATCTACTATATGCCAGGTACTCTTCATGAGATACCATGAGACTCATTGTACAGTGAATACCAACTAACTCTGGATCTCAGCACACATTTAGTTGGAGAGAGAGATCAATAAATGAAAAAGTGCTCAAAGCATGACAGGTACTAAGATAGATGTCTAGCTCAAAAATAATGAGAGCATAAGATAGTTTCAGAGAAGTGGCCTTTCAATTGAGCTTTGGAAAGATGAGGAACTTGCCAGCTATATAATCTGAGGAGAGAACTTTCCAGATAGAGCATTGCCACAACAAAAGACACAGAGGTTTGGGACAAATGTGTTTTCCAGAAAGTACCAACTTTGAAATCAAAATAGGCTGCATTTTTCTAGTGAATTCCTGGCTTTTGCTGTAATTATGACTAACTTCATGTCTTGCGAATAGCAGTATAAACAAATACAAAAAGGACTCTCTTTTCACCAATATCCAGGTATTATATTTTACTCTTAGAACCATTCCATGTCCACTGTGGGGGACAAAATGGCTTTTAAAAAAAGTCAAGTGTTAGAAATAAAGACCCAAGCCACTGTGTTTCACAATACAGAATGTACCATTTATACTGCATTCTGGAGTTACACATTGTGGCAACCTTACTTGAAAGTTTCATATGTTTTCTGATATGTACACACACACACACACACACACACACACACACACACCAATTTCTAATAAATAGCTCAGATCATTGCTGCACCATCTCAAGCATTATAAAATATTTCCTAGTCCACCTGCTAAAAACGCAGTTAATTAAAGCACACATTGTCTAGTTATGTAAAATGTCACCTCAAAACTTTCTTAATTATTGGCTAATTCCTGACTTCTTCATTAAAGTGGTAAAATGCAGGCTTGTGTTTTGGCTATTCTGTATCATGCCTTTCAATCACCCATATATTGGAAGATAATAAAACCAAGCAGGTTTAATGAGGGCTATGAAAATCCTGAAAGCGGAAGACCTGCCTTACTCAAAGCTGGATAAAGCTCCTTTCGTCATGTTCGTAGGAGCTGATGATTATCCATCTAACACATTCATGCTCATCAATTAAATAGGATTTTCAAAACATGGATCTTGAAAAAAATGGTCAGACTGAAATTAAGGTGTTGAGATGAGGAGACCCAAAACTTCTCCACTGGAGTTGGTCACAATGGTGTATATTCTTCTTTCACCACTCTTCTCATTTATTATCCTTAGATGTCTTTAGTCCTTTAGTCTTTATACAGCAGTTTTTCATTATATCTATTATCTCATTTGATTTCTGCAACAAAACTATTGACTATATTTTACATTAATAGCCCCCTTTCTATATGAGGAAGTTGAAGTTTCGAGAGGCTATCTGCCTTATTCTTAGGTGGTAGCACTGCTAAGTGCAACCAAGACCTTCACATTCAGAATCCCATACGTTTTTTTGCCTTTCCCTATGGTTTGCAATCCAAGCCTCCTAAATACTTTATCTAGTACATTTCAGTCATTCCATCTCCTTATCAAATTAATACAAACAGCAACATTTATATAGCATTAACCGTGTACCAAGCCTGATTTTAAAGGCTGTATGTATATTAATTAGAATAGTCTTCCAAACATCCTGTGGAGGCACTGAGCCACTAATTCACTACGTGACCTTGAAATTACTCAGTCTTTGAACCTCAGTTCCCTCCTATGTGAAACGAATAGCTTGGATTAGAACAGAGATGGCAAATAGATGTAAATGACGATTTCAACTCTGACCAATTGGTAATAGCTGCCTGAAGAGTTGTAATGAAAAGGATTCTGAGGTCACAAAGAGCCTCAGCAGTAATGCTGGCAATAATCAGTTTGTAAGGCCTGTCAAGGTCACTATATGGGGGAGGAACAGCATGTGCTACATATGTACTTGTCACCTATTAAGCACATGAATTCCAAACCTTCCTTAGCACTAACATTATTTGGCTCTAAGAACCTAACTTGTTCTTAATAATCTCATATGCAGGCAGTACAAACTAAATTTAGAACATTATATGTACTGCCACTGACCTTCACTTCTCTCCTCTCTCTTTTCTAGTTTTCAAGAATTCCTAAAGAACAGCAACTTGCTTTTCTCTAGCATGAAGGCATATTAGGGTCTCTCATTGTGCCTTACTTCCAGTTTAAATACAAAGTGTTTTATGGAGACTGTGACAAAATCCTCTGCCAAGTTTCTGACAGCTGCAGGCGTCCACACACAGTTCCATGCTGCTCTCCCACTTTCAGCCATGCAGCTGCCAAAACGAGACCAAGAAATAGTTTGTACCTTTTGTCAGCTGTTATTTCTAAGTCCCAACCCCTCCTGAGCAAAAAATAGAAAAACTCCTAAGGATGACTATTTTATGGAGATGGCACAGCAATATTAAAACAAAGATAGTGTTTAGAGATGGAGCACCTGACGGCCTCTCAGTGACCCCAACCTGGTTTCAGCTCCTGTCTGCCCTCCATCCTTTGTTCATGTGTAAGTTTTACCTCTATTCTCCAACCCCACAGAAAACTGTACTCTTGTCTTTTTGAGTACACCATTCTCTACAAGAGTTTTTTTCTTTTTTAAAGGCATAGTATTAAATCTTGACTCCACTATTTACTAGCTGAGGAAACAGGCCTCATTAACACTTCTGAGCCTCAGTATCTTCATCTGTAAAGTGGATGGATCATCAGAATACCTTCTTCAAGTAACGTCTTGAAAAATAAGAGCCAGTGGATATGAAAGCCCCTCAAGACTTGCAAAGTGCCATAGAGACTTGAATTTTCTTTCCTTCATTGCTGTGACTTTTTTCTTTGTCTCCTTCCCATTACCCGTAGGGCTTTCTCATTCTTGAACATGAAAGTAAAAGTTGGCTTAAGGTGCTGAATTCACAGCACTTATGTAATGCCCACACCCACAGCTTCCCCACAGTCTTCCTGGGTATCATACAGTACCTTGAGAATTGGAATGACCTGACATAGGAATGCTGCCATTGCTGTCTGTCAGTACTACTGCTCTGAACCAGCACCAGCCCCTTTCATAGTGAGGGAAACAAACCAAAAAGAGATGCAATGACAGAGCTATAGAACTTTTGAACAGAATTAATCAAAGCTTTGCTTTGCCCTAGGTTTATGAATCACAAATCATACATACTGATGTCAAATAGCTTATCTAAGGTTTGCTTTTAGAATGTTCCATTGGAATGATTTGCAAGGCCACTGAAAAGAAATCCCAATAGAAACATAATGTGTTATATTTAATTAAAGAAAAATCACACTTTCCAAAGTGAAATGACCTCACTGACAAAAACATAAAGTAGAATCTACCTTTGGTCTCATTGCTTATTCTGTTTCCCACAACTGAAGTCAGAATGCAAATTCCTTGACATTTTCCTGACTTTTTTTTTTAATGTTAAGCACTTGACTGGGTACTGGGTACATAGTGAATGAAACTCAGCCCTTGCCTTTATGAAGCTTCCAGACTAATGAGGAGGCGCGAGTATCACCTGAAATTTAAAACTTTTGTTATCCCATGGTCAGGATTCTTCCCTCATACATTAATCATGTCATGAAGATTTCCCTGTAAAGCTACAGTCAAATATTGCAATGTTAGTCTACCATGAAAATATCCCTAAAACTATACTTTTTCCCCAATAATTTTTACACTACTCTGAATGTCTATGGCCTCTACATAGCTCAAGTTTTAGGTAACTGGAACTTAGCCATTAATCACCTTCATTTGGGGGCAGGGGGAAGGGGGAGCTAGACTCTATAAATTTCAGTAGTTTAGTTCATTCAGAAGGAATCATTCTTTCCTGAATTACATTATCCTGAATACAAAAAATTATGAAACTGAATCCTCATACAACAAATCCCTGCCCAGATGTGAGAAAGTTCCCTGAACACTTCTGGGGCAACCCTGGGTAGATGCCGCTCAGGAGGAACATCAACGTCCATTCTTTGTGCTTTTAGGGAATAGCTTGGCATGGTAGTGCCATTCTGAGGGCAAGCCTTCTTAAGACTAAGGTGAGATATGACCTAAGCTCAGGGCTATTTCTCACATTTGATAGAGTAAAACACCCACACCACCACCCCAGCTACCCAGTATCTAGGGAAGACCATACATACTTCACAACTTTACCTACATATTGCTTAACTTCCCAGAATCATGTCATTATCAAAATATTCTATTATAGTAACAACTTTTATAACATTAACTCATCTATTCCTGGTGCTGTGTCTATTGAAAGAGTCTGGTATTGACAAACTGAGTGTGCTTCAGAGGTGAAGATATATAGCAATGAGGTGAATTGCCCTTTGATTTCAGGAAAAGCTACCTCACATTTTACTCCTCCTCTGCTATCTCTTTTAGCAGACAAGAAGTCCTTTTCAACAGCTCTGGCCTACTTCCTTACCAAAGGTTAGTTGGGAATAGGCCTTATGCAAATATAAGAGCAGACCCTTCTGGGTTTGCAGCTGAATTGAGCTAATCCTATGACCAATTAATTTATCAACTGGATAAAATAGATGATTGAGAAAAATAATTGCCAAAACACAATTTACTTTCCATGGCTATTTGTTGACTTGAGGTCTACCCTGAATCAGATGACTTGTAGCAGATGACATTGGAGGAGTTGACATTTTACTACTTTGCCTTCCTTAGTTCTTTTTCTGAAGTTTCAAGGCATGGCTTAGCAGCAATTATAACCAATCATGTAGGTCACTCCTCAATTTTTGATGTTCTTTAATTGACCCACAGTATTATCCTGATGAATTAATATTGTAGTAAAATCCTCAGTGTCCTGATGGAGTTTTTATATGATAAATGAAACAAGCAGACACTTACTTTGAACAATGTGCTTCTTGGGAAAATAAATAGAAGATGAAATAAAAGGTACAGAAATTCTAATGATGTAGCAGCAAACTACTGAATGGACCCATTCCTTGAACTAAATGGCTTCCTTTTAAGTAGTATTGCTCAGCATAGAGGCCATGATGCTCCATTTCTCAATGTCAGACAAAAAGCAGTCTCACGGTCATTACCTGCTGCAGATAGCTAGCGGCAAGTTATTACTTAGAGATATGACTATGTGAAAACCTGATATTAAAGTAGTGCTAAAGAGTTTTATGAGAATGAAGGGATTTTTGAGTGGTTCAAGGAAAGAGAGCAAGCAAAATTAACCCTGAATGGTGTCTGCTTCCTGTGTTTCAGAGCAGGGCTTGTGACTGTAGTATACGGCTGGCTGTTAGTTCACTGTAATTTTCCTTTCTTCTCTTCTCAGGAGGACAAGAAGACTTCATTCTTTCTTATGAGCCTGTCACAAGGCAGGAAAGTAAGTTCCCAAGCATCTCTCATTCCTGATTTCCAGGACATAACAGATGATATTATTGAAGGAGGGAAAGGGTGAAGAACCAAGGAAAATAAACTCAGCTTAATATTCAACTGTCCCCAGACCTTACATACCATCTCTCTCTCTCTCTCTCTCTCTCTCTCTCTCTCTCTCTCTCTCTCTCTCTCTCTCTCTCTCTCTCTCTTTTTCTTTCTCTCTGCTCCTATCACCAAACAATTTTTCTGCTGAGCACAGGCAGTAGCAGCTCCTGAGAGAATGGAGAAATCCTATAGATGAGTGGTCTTCAGTGGAAGGAGCATAACCAAATCACATAAAAAGCCCTGGCTACAGACTGATGGACACAATCTCCTGGGAGGTTGATGTCATGTCAGTATTGAGAAGGACTTTCTTACAGATCTGTCTAAGATATACGCCATCTGTGGACTGCTGATTTTTCCTGGAGGCAGTTATAAAGAAGCTAATTGCTATTGACAAGGATATTGCAGAGAAAATGCAAGCAACAGATGGGGGTTGTACTAGATGAATTTTAGGGTTCCTTCTAGTCCCAGATACAAAGAACTGGGGAAACTGCAGCAGAGTCTAGAGTATTTTGAACTGAGGAAAAGAAATGATAAAAATATAGGATGCTATTACTACTAACAATTACTTTTTAAAGTCATGTTTAAACAATGGCCAAACATCTGGTTTGGATTCTTTTTTCTCCCACTCATTTGACTAAATTCAGTTGTTTTGACATTGTGTAGGCATAACCAGAGAGTAAGCAAAACTCCTCCAAATGGTTCTTTTCCTTGACAGACACTGCAGTTGCTTTTCCCTGATAATAAATTCCAGAAAGTAGACACAGCCAACCTCCTGAGTGTTAAATATCAATTTCCCTATGCAATGCTTCATGGGTAACTTATCCAATCAAGTAACACTCTTAGCAGTTCTTACTGCTTGGCAGTTTCACCTTAAGAATCAACTTTGCAGGACAGTTTTGCAGTCTTTCTCTTACTCTACATCATCCTTTCCCTCTCTGCAGTAAACTATACCCGACCAGTGATTATCCTGGGCCCTATGAAGGATCGGATCAATGATGACTTAATATCTGAATTCCCTGATAAATTTGGCTCCTGTGTACCTCGTAAGTATCATTTTCCTTTTCTCTAGGAAAAACAACTTGGATCCTTTATGAGATTATAAAATGTAACTCTGTCCCTCTAGTATCTTGTCTATGATTCAAATACTGTTCTCTCTAAACTGTAGTCTCCTAGAAGGCAGGATGAATCTTTGTAGCTTCCCTAGCATTTAAAACAGCATAGGTTTTATGGTGGGCATTCGTAAGTTCTTATAGATTAACTGAAATGTCACTGAAGTATTGTTTTCCACAGAATGGAAGTGATCAGAAACAAAACCAGCTGGACATGGTAGCTCACGCCTGTAATCCCAGTACTTTGGGAGGTAGAGGTGAGAGGATTGCCTGAGCCCAGGGGTTCAAAATCAACCTGGGCAACCTGGCAAGACCTCATCTCTACAATAAATCAAAAAAATTAGCCAGGCATAATGGCTACTTGGAAGGCTGAGGCAGAAGGATTGCCCGAGCCCAGCAGGTAGAGGCTGCAGTTGCTATGAGCATGCCATCACACTCCAGCCTAGGCGACAGGGTGAGATTCTGACACACACACACACACATCTCAGAATGACTTAGGGCTGTGTTTCAATCCTAAAGCCAAATGGTCTTTCCTTCTTTTTTTTTTTTTTTT
>NW_007253189.1:707406-733624 GCF_000164805.1 Carlito syrichta
AGGCGGGTCTCGAACCCGCGGGCTCAGGCAATTCACTCACCTCAGCCTCCCAAAGGCACGGGATTACAGGTTGAGCCACCGAGCCCAGCTATCCTTTTTTTAACAGTCCCAGGTCTTGCGAGAATGAAGAAAAGAAGGTGTACAAGACTTTAATCTAGGCTATTACAGACTTTAATCTGCTTTCTTGTCATTATGGACAATCATGAGACCTCCTGGTCCGTCTGATTGCAGTCCTGTCAGATTCTGTGTTCTACCTCTTCCTTCCACCACCACCCCCAGTCCCAACACCATTCTTTCTCTAGTCATTCACCTGCTTCTCTACCCTGACTCTGTCACATAGAAATTCATGGAGATCTGCTATGTACATAGACAGGCCCCCTAAGAAATTTTAATGTATGGGATAAAGGAGCTCTTAAATCTGATCCCAACAAATACTTCTCTCTCATTCTACATTTTTTTAAACTTTATGCTTTCAAGAGTCTTTTAACATTTCAGTACAACAAATTTCACCTGAAATACTTAAAACAGGATTTGTATGTGTGCAGGGAGGGCTCTGGAAAAATCCTGCCATAAAACATCCTGAGAAAGTTTTCAGATAGGAAGGAGCAAAGGAAGCTCTAGATTGTTTACAGCAACTTCTAGTTTGGTCTTCTACTTTCAAGAGAAAGAAAACAGAAAGTACTTAAGTACCTTTTCTACTTTCTCTCTTTTTCATTAATAGTACTATTTTATGATAATCAATACATTTTCATTGTTCCAAACTTGGAAAATGCTAAAAAGAAAGTTAAACAAGAAAACAAAATGTACACAGAATCCTACATGCTACCAAGAGCATCACTATTAATATTTTGACATATTTCCATCTAATCTTTCTTTCTATGCATACATTTTTTTTTTTTTTTTTTTTTTTTGAGTTGGAGTCTCACTCTGTCGCCCAGACTAGAGTGCAGTGGCCACTCCTGGCCACTGCAACCTCGACCTGCTGGGCTCCGGCGATCTTTCCGCCTCGGCCTTCCGAGTAGCTGGAATTACAGGCATGCGCTACCACGCCCGGCTGATTTTTTTATTTATTGTAGAGATGAGGTCTCGCTGCCCAGGTGGGTCTCGAACCCGCGGGCTCAGGTAATCCACTCACCTCAGCCTCCCTAAGGCGCGGGATGACAGGCTAAGCCACCGAGCCCTGCTTATGCATGCATTTTTTTCATGTGATTGAGAACTTTTTTTTTGTTTGACATTATTTAAAATTGTAACTGACTGTTTTAAATTATTATATCATAATTAATCATTCCTCATTTATGCACATTTGGGTTTTTCCCTATTTTTTAATACTATGAATTACAACTAAATTTAATTCTGTGTTATAACTATTACTTATAAATTAATACAGTGAACATCTTCAAGGATAAATCTGTATCTGAAGTTCTGATCATTTCTTAAAACCTCCCTCGAAAGAAAGTAACAGTTAAAGATAAAAAACTATTTTAACATTTTAAAATTCATATTGCTAGATTGTTTTCCCTTTTCTTCTTAGCAAATATTTAGGTGACATAGATATAGTTTCTGACTTTTAATTCCACCTTAACTTTATCTTTTGATTATCTTATTTTATATATATTTAAATCCCTGAATATATTTATAGCTGTATATTCATTTATTTCTCCTGATTATGTGATGTGTTTTCCTGTC
This sequence comes from Carlito syrichta, assembly GCF_000164805.1. NCBI lineage: Eukaryota > Metazoa > Chordata > Mammalia > Primates > Tarsiidae > Carlito > Carlito syrichta. The sequence goes on from NW_007253189.1 coordinate 709,093, forward strand.
TTTGCTTGTCTCATCATCTTTTATTTTTTGTGATTCTATATTGTTGAACATCTGAATTTTTTATCTTCCATTATAGAAAATTAAGTTTTTGTTCTGGCAAACAAAAATTTACTGACACGTAAGCTTGTTTTAGTTGTAACTTGGTTTTAGATATTGTAAAGGTGGATCTAGAGTAAGTCTAGAATAACCTTCTCAAATGTGGCCTTTCGGGGTCTCAACCAAATACCCAGTTCTGGCTGAACTCCAGCATCTCTCAGCATGGTGTGACCTCTAGCCTCTCCATTTGGAAATGTCCTTTAGGCAGAGAGGTAGGATGAATGTCCCCTTGAGCATTTCTCTTTTCACAGGGATTACAGCCCTGTACTGCCTGTTGTCTGATATCCGAAAACAGTTCCGTATATTTTGCCCATTTTTGTTGTTTATAATTGGAAGGTGAAACTGGTACCTGTTACTATGTCATAGTCTTATGTATTACATATTTCTACATATCTATGCTGAAGGTATGATTGAAAAAACAGGAATAAAGGAAATTTATGAGTATCATTGCACCTTAATTTTATTATTTCTTGTTTTATAAAGATACTACGAGGCCAAAGCGTGACTACGAGGTGGATGGCAGAGACTATCACTTTGTCATTTCCAGAGAACAAATGGAGAAAGATATCCAAGAGCACAAGTTTATAGAAGCCGGCCAGTACAATGACAATTTATATGGAACCAGTGTGCAGTCTGTGAGATTTGTAGCAGAAAGAGTATGTTCACCAATCTTCTTATATCTCCCCTGAAAAAGGTTTCTAGGTGGCAAACTGCATTTTGTTTTTTTCTTGGTCATTACTCTTTTCTGACTGCAGTTATAAATTTAGATTAAATGTTCCTTAAGATATCCAAGCATAGAATCACTTTAGAGCAATGTCATTCATCTTTGTTCTAATCTCAGTAAAGTATTTTGACTGACATAGAGGGAGTGAGAAGGGGAAGGGGTCTATAAACCTAAAGACAATTAACAGCCTGAAGTTTATGGGGATTCGCTGTATCCTTGACTCACTGTCTGAGGCCCCAGTAAACAACACTGAATTTATTAAGGAAGGTTTACTACTTTGGTTGTCTGGATAGGGATTCTTAATTCTTTTGTTGGAGGAAGGTAGCTTTTTGTCTCTCTGAAAACATCCTCATGATGGTGCAGGGGATAGATGAAGAGGGCTGCCCAGCCTGTTACTGGCAAAAGTTCCAACTTAGCAGAGGTGTAGATGCTGCAGTTTTCTTCTTGATGATAACTTCAAGGGCAGGAGCAAAGGAGAATGTTCAAAAGAGGATAGGATTGGAAAACACCCAAGTGTGCTTTAAGATCTGCCAGCAAAGAAATCCTGCCTCCTGTGAATACAGAGAACTAATTTCATAGGAAAAAATATTTGTTTATTTGAGTTGATTTGACATGACCTTTGTCAAGGTACAGATAAAGAATTAAACAAGAAATGTTAATGTCTATCTGAGAATACACTTAAGACATATCCTCTGTTTCCTTCTCTCTCAAAAGTTTGATTCTATCAACTTTGTGAATACTGGTTCTAGTCAGAGTGTCCTGGATAATTGCATCTGTTTTCCTTGCTGAACATGTAGGTACAACTCTCATTAACTTGAAATGCTCTGACCAGTGAAAAATCAAATAGCATTTATACATTTTATATAGTGGCTGCACTTCACGAATAGTAAACTTGAAATTTTATGTTTTTCATAGAGCTCAAGCATTCACTGAACTCTGTTCATTTTCATGTGGATATTATGGAAGAATTTTTAGCCCTCATTATTGATTTAGGGCTTTTCCTATCTGCATAAAGTGCTGTTTTTCTCTTCTTGTGTAAAATTCTTCTAGCCTCAGGGTAATGAGGCCATTTCTCTCCAGGAGGTAGAATATGATGTGGCAAATGTATCTACTTTTCCAGAAATACTTTATAAAGCAGTTCTTTTCTCTGAGCACTCATTGCAGCGGAAGCCAAGTTAAATGAGGTGTGCTATATTGTAATAGGGTTTCTATTTGTTAACAAACAAGAGATTTACATGACTTGTACAAGGCTCTCTCTCAGCATTTCACTATATAATATTTTACCTCTTTTTGTGTCTGTCCTCCACTAGACAGATGGACACAGAAGTACTCAGCAAAAAGTTTATGGAATTGTTCCAAATTCTCTTGATTGCCTTTCTTCCAAGTTTAAGGGCAGGGTGAGACAATGAGGGATCTGTTCATTCCAACCAACAGTTCTGTCAGCACCTAAGACCTGGGTTTGAGTGCTCCTAGCACTGAATTTTTGAGCAATTTTAGTTAATATTTCTAAGCCTTAATCATCTCTTTTGTAAAATGCGGTTGATAGTGCCTACCACATAGATTTGGGAATTTCTTCTTGACACTTGTCTTCAGGGTTATTTTTTTCTTCTTGACACTTGCCTTTGGCCCTCATGAGAATGGGCTCAGTCACATAACATGTGGCTGCATGCCTTCTTTGTGTAGAGCATCTGGTATTGATTTAAGAAAATAAAGCTAACCAACAGAACACATAAAAGTGTCTAGTCCAATGGCAGACACTTAGTAAGGGGCTAATGAATACTAGTTATTGCAAGCTGTTCGTGACGACCCTGTATATTGACTTCTATTTGCTCTTCGCAATGATCTTTTTCAACCTTTAGAAATCTAGCGTCTCTCTAGCTTCGTCTAAAACACACATACATTTTTCTTTTGGATTAATTATGGCCATTTTTTTCTGTATTAACTCCATATTTTTCTTCTCTTTTCAACAGGGCAAGCACTGTATACTTGATGTATCAGGAAATGCTATCAAGCGGTTACAAGTTGCCCAGCTCTATCCCATTGCCATCTTCATTAAGCCCAAGTCTCTGGAACCTCTGATGTGAGTAGAGAGCACGGGAGGCCTTCACCCAACTAACTTTCTGTTCCATATTACACTGTAAATTGTTAACAACTCTATGTCACAAATGTTCACCAGTGGAAATGCCTCTGTTGATTTTTAAGCTTTCCCTTTTTTAAAAAGATACATTATAGTTTGCTTGAACCACTAGAGACATTCTGTCAGTAATTCCCAAAAAAATCTCCTGATTTTTATTTTTTATTTCATAAGTTGTTTTGTTTATTTTAGTTTAATTTTTTTGGTTTGGGTTTTTTTTTGGGGGGGGTGATATTGTCTTGAGGGTAGCTTGGTTTAGTTTGATTTGCTCTTTGGTTAGGTTTTATTTTCCAAATGATAGATAGCAATTTTTTTTTAATTGTCTCTTACTTCTGAGAGCAAGTCTATGGGTACGTCTTTTTAAATGTGTGGGTTTTGTAGAATTCTAATGTTCCTTAAGTAAACATATAGAGACTACTGCTCCTTTTTTTTTTCTTTTTCTTTTTCTTTTTCTTTTGTAGAGTCATGGTCTCACTGTGTTACCCAGACAGGAATGAAGTGGTATGGTCACGGCTCACTGCAGCCTCAACTTCCTGGGCTCAGGCAATCCTTCTGCCTCAGCTCCCAAGTAGCTGGGACTACAGGCACACACCATCACTACACCTGACTTATTTAGTTAATTAGTTAGTTAGTTAGTTAGTTAGTTAGTTAGTTAGTTAGTTAGTTAGTTAGTAGAGAGACAAGGTCATGCTATGCTACCTAGGCTGGTCTTAAATTCCTATGCTCAAACAATCCCCATGCCACGGTCTCCCAAAGAGCTGGGATTGCAGGCAGGGACCACCATGCCCAGCTTAGACTATCATTCTTAATAGGAAGTTTTCTTAGTGGCTGACAGTAAAGCATCTATAACTTAAGCCAATAGCTCCAGACCTGTGCACATTTATGAACAAGGGGAAAATGTATGACTCAGATTTTTTTCTTTTTCAAAGGACTTGTGAAATATCTTCCTTTAAATTCAGTAAACAGATTGGGCAGATATTCACAATGATACTATAAAGTCAGTATAGGTAATTTCCATTCATAAAAGTAAAGCTGTAATATGTAAACAAAGAGGTTACTAGCAGAGACTTGAAAATTAATCTGGCTAGATTGGGTGATTTGCTTTGCTGATCAGTGGATCTGTTATGTAATCTTAAGCAAATTACTTGATCTCCCACATATGTGGTCCCTCATTAGTGCATAAACTAGGCACATCAATAAATACCTCATGGAGTTAGTGGAAAGGTTAAACAACAAGATTAAGGATGTAAAGCTTGGCATATAATAAGTACTCAACACATGGTAGCAATAGTATTATTACAAAAGATATAAAATTACTTTCCTATAAAGGACTAAAGCTATTTTATTACTACAGAACACATAAACAGCACCTTTTTATGAAAGTGTAAGAGATATTGCCAGTGTGTCTGTTATAGGAACCTTGCTCAAACACTGCCTCCATTTGGGCCTCAAGATGGGGTGAAGTATTTGACAGGGTTCAGGAGTGAAACACAGAATACTGGAAAAAAATGTTTCTGAAAAGACCAACGAAACAGAAATTATTTAACCCCAGAGGTGAAAGCAGTTACTTACAGAGGATATTGACTAACTGTTCCATGTATCCTTTGAGAACAAAGAAGCAAAGCAAACTGTAGCAGCTGGAATAGCAGCCTGAGAGAATTAAATTAAATATATATTTGAGCTTTGGGGAAATCGCCAGAGGTTTTTGTTTTGTTTTGTTTTGTTTTGTTTTGTTTTGTTTTAGTTGGAGTCTCACTCTGTCGCCCAGGCTGGAGTGCAGTGGCACACTCACAGCCAACCCAGTGTCAACCTTCTGGTCTCAGGTGATCCTTTCACCTCAGCCTTCCAAGTAGCCAGAACTACAGACGCACTACCATGCCTGGCTAATTTTTTATTACTATTTATTGTAGAGATGAGGTCTCACCAAGCCATGTTGTTCTCGAACCCGTGGGCTCAGGCAATCCCCTCACCTCGGCCTCCCAAAGTGCTGGGATTGCAGGCTTGAGCCACCGTGCCCGGCCAAGATGTATCTTAAAAGCAGAATATAGACCTATAAATAAAAGATGGACAAGGATTTTTACCAAGATGAAAAAATAAAATTGAAAGGTCACTGACAATACCTTCAGCCCCTTAAACTTAGGTATTAAATTATGATGTGAAAGCTTTTCCCATGGTTGGCACATGAAAATATATATATATTGATGATAAAATAATGATTCTTAATATCATTATCCCCAATAGTATGTGTTAAATTTCTCCTTATGTAGGAAACTGTGTTGGGCATTCCACAAAGTGAATTAGGTAAAAATTAATTTCATTATGTGAAATTGATTTATAATATTTAATGAGCCTCACAGATATTATAAGGAATGCTAACATTCACAAGAAGTGTAGGAAAATGGCCCTCACCTCCTGGAAACAGCCATCTTAAACGCCTGTTTCAGAAATAGATAAATAAGTCTACATATCTTAAACACACTTGCCCCGGGAAGTGAAGCCTGAGAGAGTGATAGCAGTGGTACATTTGGTCCAGTGTGCTATTGGGAGCCAGTTCTATCTGGTGTTCCATAGGAGAGGGTCTACTTCCTTCCACAACTATAAGGTGACTTATTTAGTTCTGCCTTAGGGCACTGCCACAGACATTTATCACCAAGGAAAGTTAAACATACTGGTGACTGGCTTTCACAATGAGGACAGTGAATCTGACATAATTTGCTGTGGCCATATTCATGGGTCTCAAGTGCAGCAATGATGACATTCAGACCAATGCGATTTTAATATTAAATGCTGGATGTTTACTTTACGGTTCACTCTTTTCCACGACTTTTCCTCCAGGAGCAAAGCTGCCATGAATTGCCCGTTCCTCAGGGAGAAGTGAATGCTAGGTCAACCAGAACAAAAGCATGGCAGCTGTCACATTTAGGCATTGATACATCATCACACACATTATATGTCTCAAGTGCACCATCTACATCAAACCACAGAGCTTATTAGTACATACATAGCTGACTCTTTAGAGTAGCATAAAATCAAGGGCATGTATGGAAAAGATGTTCTTTATTAATATTGGGCCACTATCTGACTTCTGTTCCCTCCACCCACAACAATGTCTCTTCACCCTGCCACCTCCAGTCTGCTTTTGCCTTCTTGTTCCTGTGTGTTTTTTCACGTGCCCTGTGTTTACTTCTGTCTTCAACTATATCATAATTATATTTATTTCTGTAGCTCCCTATTTATTTACGTATTCATTCACTTACTCATTCAACAAGTAAGTGTTGAATCAGGCTCCATGTCACATGCAGATAAACAAGACATGGTCTCTACCCTCCAAGAACTCACAGACTGTTCAAGGAGATAAAATAAATGTACATGTCAGATTATGAAACCTTAAACTACATCATTGTTACAATAAGTAAAAAGGGAATTCAGAGAAGATGGACCACCATGAGCCAGGCAAGTCCAAGAAGATAAAGAGCTCCATGATTTCTTGATATCTGGTACAAATCACCATCTTTGTCCAAAGAGTATCCCTTGATTTAACCCAGTATCTTCTCCACCCAAGAGTGGTAACCACTCACAACCTCCAGGGCTAGAACTGCTTGGGAGAAGAATTATAGATACCATCCCTCAAGGCAAAGTGAGTTGACTTCAGCAACAAGCATTCAGGAAATTCCCAGTTTTTTTTTAATACTCTAGCTGTTAGTGTCTAACTTCTGCCTTTATTTTTTTCCAAATAAGCCTCTTTTGAATGATATCAAATCTTGGTATAATGAGAAGTCTGTTTGACTAAAAATTGGCTTACAAAAACAAAATCTTGGGTTTTTATTAAATTTTTATTAAATTTTTTATTAAACGTAGAACCTTAGGCAAGTACCTTCACTACTTCAAGCCTCTGTGACTAGCTCTGAAAAGGAATTGATTAAGACCGGATGTTCCAGACCCATATCACTGACATCCTAAGTGGCAAGCAAGGCAGTAATGATTTCAGACATTCCACATGTACCTGTGATGCATCCTGATGGGCCAACCAAAATGACTTTGCATTTGGCTGAACACTTTTTTTTAACACCTGGAGGACATGAGATGATAAAAGCTGCCAGTAGTTAGGAATCAGTAGATTCAATTTTAGAGAGAATTAGAGAATTTTTCATTTCTCTCTCACTTTGATTTATCCTTGAGACTAGGCTGGTGTTTTAAAAATTGATAAGTAATAGTTGTACATATTTTGGGACCACATTTGATTATGTCTATATACAATGTGTAATGATCAAATCAGGGTAATTTGGATATCTGTCTCCCATCACCTCATACATGTTTGGGACAGTATAATTCTTCTACTTGCTTTGAAATATACAATAAGTTATTGTTAACTAAAATTTTGCTACTGTGTTATCGAATACAAGAACTTATCCTTCTATCTAACTGTATTCTGTGTCCCTTAGCCAACTTCTCTTCTTTCCTCCCACCCCTTCCCTTCTCAGCCTCCAATGACCACCATTCTACTCTCCCACATTTAAGAGAGACCAAGATACTATAAAACAAAGTTCAAGCAAGGGTTGCCAGGAATGTCTGGAGCTTAAAAACAAAAACAAAAACATTTCCAATGAGGAGGTCACTGAAGCAAGTAGGACAGTTTATTGTGAAGAAGTGGAAGCCTCAAGAGACACAGGAGCACTTTACTTAAATACCCTAGGACATGCCATGGAGGAAGTTTAGCCCTCCTCTAGGGGACTGCAAGGGCAGAACAGGAACCAGTGACTGAAAAATCCTAGAGACAGATTCTGTTTCAGTGCAGTGTGAGACCAAAAGATCACCCTCTGAGAGAGTGAGCTTTCTGGCAAGAAGTCCTTGTTGCTGGAGTTAGTTCAGCAAAAGAGGAGTCCTGAATGAAGACAAAGAAGCTGCTGCTAAGATTACACTATCCTTTTTTCAGGATTTAATTTTGTCATACATTTTATTTTTAAAGATTTGCTGTATTCCCTTTATGTTCTAATACCAACCCCTCATTTTCCCAGGGAGATGAATAAGCGTCTAACAGAGGAACAAGCGAAGAAAACCTATGATAGAGCAATTAAGCTAGAACAAGAATTTGGGGAATATTTTACAGGTAAGTTCCCTTACCCTGGTAGTGTGAGAATGGAGATAAATTGTCTGACATTTGGCATAAAGAGGGCTCTGGGCCTGGTATATCTGGGCCCTAGAACCTCCCTGTTGATATTTTCTTGTCTCTGCTGCATGCACAGGGAGTGTCCCTCTGCTTCATCCTTTTGATTCAGGAATCTGGGTTCCCCCTTCTCTGAGTTTAGCTATAGCCCGCTCCTAGGTTCCCATAGGCCCTATCTAAAACCATGGCCGTGGAAGCCCCTGAGCTATCTCCTGCTGTACAGGAGATTTTAGGTGTTGATGCCATATTAAACTATCTCTCTAATATAATCAGGAAACTTGAAAAAGAAATTTTTAGGGCTCAAATGGGCAGTGTCCAAAACAGTTCCTTTGGAGCAGCTGTCTCAGACCTCCTCCTCTGCTTGTCTGTCAGCAGCACTTGAACAAGGCACTTGAAACACTTGCTCGTGTTTCAGTTAATTCTGTATCAAGTCTCAACTCAAAAATTTTTTTTTTTTGAAATATTTCTTTGGAAACATGAAGTTTGGGGAGTAGAGGGCTTTCCCCACCCCCCTGGAAATCCCGAGTTCTCTATTCTCATAAACTTTCATGGAACACCGATTAAATCCAGAGGGTAATCCCACTTTGTAGAATTTGCCTTACAACTGATTTTCAATGGTTTACAAACAAGAACTTACCTCCTGAATTACTTTATATAAAACTAGATGTTTTATTTTTTATCTTACTCAGGATATGGAAAGTGCCAGGGCCTTAGCAGTTTATAAATATTTTGAATTGGATAATATTAGGTAAACTTTCTGTCAATAAGTAAGATATGAGTTATGTTTCACCCTAAAAGAGCATCCAAGAAGGAAAAATCTATCAAAACAGTGTACATTTTGACCAGTGATTTCTATTCAGGAATAAAATACAATAATTAATATAGTCTGAGGATTGTTTTTGAATATCTAAACCATGCTTCAGTAGGAATTTATGTTTAAGCCCCAGTGTCATATAGATAATACTGACATTTTTTTGGACATCTATCTACAAGATAGCTTTTATTCAAAGGAGATAATAAAGTGTCCTTAAACTTACTCCATGTGACTTGGAGTTTTCAGTAATATACAATGTAGTAGTTTATGTTTCCTCCTATTTATTTTCTTTTCATTTCTTTCTTTCTTTCTTTTTTTTTTTTTTTTTTTTTTTTTTTTGAGTCAAGGTCTTACTCTGTCACCCATGCTGGAATGCATTGGTGCAAACATTGCTCACCACAGGCTCAACCTCCTGGGCTCAGGCTTCCACCTCAAATACTTTCTCTAGTAACTGGGACTACAGGCATGTACTACCATTCTCAGCTAATTTTAATTTTTTAGAGACAGGGGTCTTGCTATGTTGCCTAGGCTGGTGTTAAATACCTGGGCTCAAGCAGTTCTTCCACCTCAGCTTCTCAAAGTGCTAGGATTATAGGTGTGTGCCACCACATCCAGCCTAATCTTTCTTCTAAATAGTGTGTTCTCAAAGTATGGTAAAAATCTCAATTTACCAGATTACTTGGAGAATGAATGGAGTTTCCTATTAAAGGTTTTGGGGTTGGGAGGTTAACTAAAATTTCCTCCAAAATCTTTATGGCAATTTCCTCCACTATGTCTAGAATATCTGATTTTCTGCCCCTGCCAAGTGTAGACTATAAGACCAATTTTTCTTTCTAAATAGAGAGCTATCAATCTGAAAAATGATCAATACCTAGCTCAGTACCTGACTCAAAGCAGGCACTCATAAAATATTTGTTAAATAAATGAATGAATGACTGTATAGAATAACAGACAGACATGCAGAGAGTGCAAAGACTGATGTGCTTATTACTGAGCCAGCATATGAATTGAGAGCATTTTTAAAAACCACTGATATGACCTTTCTTATGTGAATTGTTGTTTTTTCTTACTAGTGAAGAGTGATATTAAGCTTCCTGATGTCTGTCACTGATTTGAGCTTCTGCCGTGTGAATGTTGCTTATTCCGCCGTGTGAATGTTGCTTATCCCGCCATGTGAATGTTGCTTATCCACCCGAGTAATAATTCCTAATTCTGGCTGTGTTTGCTTCTGTTACAGCTATTGTCCAAGGAGATACCTTAGAAGATATATACAACCAATGCAAGATTGTTATTGAAGAGCAATCTGGGCCTTTCATCTGGATTCCCTCAAAGGAAAAGTTATAAATTAGCTACTGCGCCTCTGACAACAACAGAAGAACATTTAGAAGAACAAAATATATATAATATACTACTTGGAGGCTTTTATGTTTTTGTTGCATTTATGTTTTTGCAGTCAATGTGAATTCTTATGAATGTACAACACAAACTGTATGAAGCCATGAAGGAAACGGAGGGGCCAAAGGGTGGGACAGAAAAGACATTGCAGTATGCAGGAAGGCTTTGGTTTGCTCAAAGTGACAGGTGTAGGGATGAGCCTCTGATGGGCTTTCTGCCCAAGAGAAGGAAGCCTCCTCACCCCAGCAGATGTCCAGAGCTGATTTAGCTGCTGAGCTCTCTGTGTTTTTTGCTTTAAAGAAAAGTTGCCAGCACTCGAACCTCACCAACCTTCCCATTACCCACATCTGTAATTGATACACTCTGAATTTTATAACTATGCACATCCTTTGATTTCTTAACAAGCAAATGGAAGGAAGAAGGAAAAAAGAAAGGAGTCCCTTTGGAGACGGCATACTATCAGGGAAGGATAAGTGTGTAGTTTTTTGACTGGCAACTGCAGAGACAAGCATTTTGTAAAATTCACAAGTGATGAAGGACTAACCTTACTGAGAGGAGGGGATTCCACCTGAAATTAGCTTTATGATTGTTGATTGTCTATTTTGCCATTTATAAACTGAAAGAAGGCACTAAAAATGAGAATAATTTATACAATAAAAATATATTAAATGTATAGAAATGAATTTCTATAGGTTAAAAAAGTTTTGTGAAATATTTTGTAAAGACTAATTAACTGAAAGACTAAACATATGCACTATCAGCAGATGATCAAATTCAAGAACTGAAAGTTGCACTCTCCCTTTTGTTGCCAATGACCCCTTACGAGCATCTGAGTTTCTTCGAAGTCTGACAAAGACTTTTTCCTCACTTTCCTCCCATGATCTTCCTTCCACATTAGCGATACACTCTCATGGAGCACATCCCTTGATGAGTTGACCTCACGGATATTTTTGGAACGCATTTGGTGAATGCATTTTTAAGCCATTGGCTTTTCAGAGACAAACTCATGCAAATGATCTAAAGGGAAGTTTTTGCTTTTTTCTAGTTAAATAACCTGAGCCTGCCATGCAAATAGTTGAATAACTTTGTTCCTAGTTACTTACATACAACATGTAAAGGACCATTTAGTATTTTGGCCAACCACGAATAATTAGAATTATTGTGTTTTTTGTTTCACAGAGTATCTGAGAGTTTTATAACAGCCAGAGATGGTATTAGAGCCATGGGGAGATCTGTCCCAAGATGCACTATTTCTTTGAGGAAGAGAGAGAAGTGAAGTATCTAGTTGGGGGTGAGGGGTGCAGACTTTTTTGTTTCTATGTACAGGGCAAAGAGAATGAGCCACAAGGAAAGACAATGACTTTGAGCTCAACCAATTGAACTGCCTTTCTTGGGGCTGCATCTGGACCAAGTTTATTTTTTAACAATTATAATAATGGTGATTTTTTTAAAAACTCCCAAAGCCTATAAACTGAACCAGAAGAGTAAGTTTCCCACTTTAGAGCTGATAGTGACATCAGCATCACTTTTGCCCACGGTGTTTAGAGAGAGACTTTTCCATGATCTCAGTAACCACTCTACTCTGGGTTATCTGCTTGCCCAAACTAAGCCCCATCGCCTTATTTCTGGGGTACATCCAGACCTGGCAGGGATTCTGCCACACTGTGCAGCAAACCAGCATGTAGGCTGGAGTGGGAGAGCAAGAGATAGAGCCATCAGAGTGATGGGGCTTCTTCACAATAAGAACATCGGGGCTCAGAATGAGCGTCTCTTTCCAAAAACAAGCGTTGTTCATCTTACACTAATTATCATTGTCTGCTTGGCTGCAGTCACCAAAACCAACACAAAAATGCAAAATTATGCATCTTCCTATAGTCTTGAGGCTGCCTTTACCAATAGAAGGGCTAGCAATGCATTTTCCCTCTGACAAAAGTTAAATTTCTGGAGACTTCCTTAGAGTTAAAGATGTGTCCATGTCTGCAATTTGCCAGTTTCGGGTCAAGGCCTACTTTCATCAATATTGCTCCCAGAAGTTTTCCACCACCAGAATGCCATTCCTGATCCCAGCTCTATTTTTAGGCCACCATGGTAACTTCTTTGGTTTCTCAACTGAGCATGCAATCATTTATTTAAAGGACTGTCATTAATGAGTAGATGTTTCCGCGGGTCGTGTGATGTGCTTTCCATTTAATAGTATTGCTGTGGCTGAGTACAATCAAACTGAACCACCAATCCTTGGTTTTGTAGTATTATAATTATTTATTTTCCTAGTGTAGATGCTTTCAGATTAGAATTGGCATTTGCACTGATTTTTTATGTAGATTTATATAAATATAATACATATATATTTGCTTGAAATATCACCAAGCCAAATGGTGAGAGGGTCTTTTCCTATAGAATTTACACCTCCATTTTTTGTGTTGTCTCACGCTTCCTAATGTTGAGGTCTCTAAGGCTCCAATGAACTGGTGTATTTTGTAGCAAATCTGATGACCTGTATGGAAGTGGCATGAAAGTTACCCAGATTACATCTGGTGCAAATGCACTCGGAGCCTGGGGCCAGACTGGTGCTAACACTGCAAACTTTGTCCAGAGCTCTCTCCAATCTGAAGGCTTGCTGGGGGCACAATGTCACCTTCACATGCTGGGCCCTTTCAGAAAAGTGCCAGATCGTGTCACTGGTGCTATTTTTCATGCTCTGGTACAATGTGTAGCACCACGGGGGTCTCAGCTTTACCAAAATCAAAATCCCCTTTGTCAGCTAATTGCAGGGGCATTTGTTTTTTGCTCTCCTCCCACAGGATTTGTTGGCCATTTAACTGCAGGCCATTTCTCCCAGCCCCCAACTCTTGGGTTGGCTCTGTCTGCTCAGAAAGCCTGTCTTCATGAAGCCGCACTCAGGTGCCTCTGTGAGCTGTCTTAAATCCTACTGCCAGCCCTTCAGGACTACGAGCCAGCGAAGAACTCTCCAATGTCTGGCTCATGACTCTGTTGTTTTTCTCCTCATTCTTTTCCTCTGCTCTCCTCCTCCTTTTGTTGCTATCTCATTCCATCTTTCTTTCTTTTCTTTTTTTTGATCCTCTCCTTTTATTCTTCCTTCTCACCATCTCTGAGTTGTTACTTTTCTCCCATAATACTTCCCAATTGCCTTTCTCTTTGCCCATCTCTCCTTTGGTCTCAGTCTCTGCTCTTCTTATTCCCTTTTAGCCTCGCTTTCCCATCCTTTCTCCTCTCCCCACATCTCTGATCATCTCCTCCCCCACACCCCTACACTGATTTGTCTGTCCTATAAGGGCTCATGGCTCATTCAGACAGCAAGTCCATGCACTGGACTAACGACACAAATACTTGGGGTCTCCGTTCACCTACTCAGCCCAGAAAGCAAAGCTGAGCATGGGGCCCTGGCCTGGAGCTAGCTCCAGCCGGCCCCAGGAGCCAGCCTGCACCGCTGCCCTGGCAGCGATGATGCATGTGCTGTGGGCCCTGCCAGCACCTGGGTGCCTCTGCCGGAACGCTGCTCCTATGTGAGCCCACTCCCAGCACCATCCGTGGCTCTGAGGACACTTCTTTTCAATAAAGGCAGACTCTAGCCCCAACAATTATTCTGACAGCAAAACTCTTCCCATTGAAGCCATGCCATCGCCTTGGTTTGGAGAGAGACATTTTTTCCCATCCATAAGCTTTTTTTTCCCCCATTTTCATGTGAAGCCCCTTCTGCTTTTCAGTTGGTGTTTGCTCTGGTGAGATTGAGTGGGCTCGCTGGTGAAATGACATCTCTTCTTCCCTGTTTTGGTCCTGCCTAAATTCCTACAAATATATTTAAGCCAAGGATGCAGGCTAGTTTCTAAGTTTATCATATTGTCACTTGTAGCTGGAAAAAAGATTGGTTCCCTTGAAGCATGTGGAGTACCTCCTGTGGCAACTGATTTGCCGGGGGACTCCCAAAAGAATTCTGTGGACATAACTTTACTATGTGTATGTATAGTATACATGGTGTGCATACCATGTGTACACATCTGACACTGGGTATGAATGACTGTGGCTGGAAACCCACACACACACTGCAGTCTGTAAATATCCTTCCTCGCTGAAACCTGTGCTTTGGAAATCATTTCTTGTACAGCTGTGCAGTTTCTTGTAGCAGCTGAGGACAAACCTAAGACAGGTGGACAATTTAGACAAAGATCATCTAAAAGTACAGTATCTCCCTAGCAATTCACGAGGACAGACAACCAAGTGGCAAGGTTGACTCCCAATGGGATGGCAAACTTTTCTTCTCTCCTTTTTGAATTTGTGTTTCCTAAGTGTGTCTTAACTTCCGAGTGCACCAGGCTGTACCCGTTAGATCCTTTCAATATAACAATTCTGTACTTCTCTCTGACAGGATGTTTCTCCATCAAGCTATAGTGCAGGATGGGAGGGAGGGGGGATACTCCTTGCCTGGGCTGGACTTTACAGAGACACTGCACAGCTTACACTCCTGTTAAGTGTAAATATTCAACACTTCCATTCCATTTGTGTAAAAAATAAAGCACACACGATTATAAAATCAAGATGTATATTTCATACTCAGTGTGTCCGTGCATATTTATTGCATTTTCAGTTGTCAGCAGTGGCCCCGTTGTAAAAATGCCTGATAGAGTGTTTATAAACATGTCGTGGTTTTATTATGAGATATAAATATTAAAACATTTTGTACTTTATAGCAAATTATTTTCTCCCAAAGCATAATTTGTCTTATTTCACAGAATCATTCATTTCTATTTTTATCAATTTTGTCCTATTCCAGAACTAAGGAGCATTTAGGGTAGATTTGCTCTGAGAAATGTTGGCACTACCATGAGGAATTGAAAGTAGTGTTTTTGCATATTTTTAAATATTTGGTTACCTGCTTTTCATCAAATTATGAGATTCCAGAAGATACTAGGAATAGAGAAAAAATACTTTATCTGAGATGGATCACACAAAGAAAGACACAAATTAGGGAGGAGGTATCCATTGTCTATACACATTGGGGTCACTAAAGATTTGAACATATCAAAAATGTCAGGTTTGGGAGTCTGCATCTGCCAGATAATATTCTCAGTTCTTCACTTCAGGTTAAATATATGCTTTGTCATATTGACGTTTAGCCAGCATAGGTCTGACAGCTGGAGAACCAAAACAAATTCCACCTATGAAAGGGGTGAAATTTCCCATCAAAGTGATCACTTTGGATGGAGTATGTTTTGCTTCATGATTAACTATCATATAATTGCATCAGCCATTTGAGAAGTCAGACAAGTTGGTCATACCATCCTGGCCATTCATGAACTAACAGGAATCCCTGGCATCTTGAAGCTGTCCCTGGAGCTTGGTGGTGAACAAAGACTCTCAGGGGCAGCATAAAAAGAAACTGACTGAAGCTGCAAGATCAATGTAGCCCTCAAATTTTGACAGTTATTCAATTTTTAACATTTACACAGTTTTAATATTAATGGCAACATTACACAAAAGTCAAATTCACTTCAGTAATGGGTATATTTATTCAAAAGGAAAGAATGTTAGAAGAGCCTGTGATTTTTCCTGTTTCATTTCTGCTTAACTATTTTAAACCATGATCATTCCAGAAGTCTCAAAAGCTAGAAGTGACTGTCATATCTCTGAAACTAAGAGGACCTAGTTATGAATCTATGAGCTCTGTAGATAGTGTGCTGAGACCAAACACCCAGTGACAGAATTTAAAGGCCTCACCAAGGCACAAAGCTAAGGAACAATTGTAGAGGGAGCCACAACCAGATCAAGTCTTTAAGTTATCAGGGGAAGATGTGTTCTGTGGATAATAACTCCAATTCCAATTTTTGTTCTCTATGACTCACATTTCCCCTAGGGACATCTCAGAAGGCACCACTGCTGTCATTAAACAGATCCTCCCCTCTTTATTTTTATTTATTTATTGAGTTGGAGTCTCACTCTGTCATGTGGCAGGAGTGCAGTGGCGTACTCATGGCCACCACAACCTTGACCTGCTGGGTTCAGGCAATCTTTCCACCTTAGTCTTCTAACTTGCTGGAACCATAAGTGTGCACCACCATGCCTGGGTAATTAATTTTTTTAATTATAGAAATGAAGTCCCACTAAGTTGTACAGGCTGGTCTCGGACCCCTGGGCTCAGGCAATCCTCTTGCCTGTGCTTCCCAAAGTGTGGGGATTACAGGCGTGAGCCACTGTGCCCAGCCCCCTACCCTTTTTAATGTTACACCCAAAGCATCAAGTCTGGACTTTGACCAATTCCCCTTAGTATAGTTGAACAAAGCTAGAACACTTGGGCAAATTTTGCTAAAGCCTAGAGATAACAAAAGGGAAATGGAAGACATTCTGATTTATGTATGGGCTTATTGCCCAGGCTCTGGCTAGCTGACATGAGATACAGGTTATCTTTCTCCTACCTCCCAGGCATCCCTCCAATATGGCTAGACCAGACATCAGAACCTTCCTCTGCTGCAGTACACATGAAAGGTGGTACATCTATGCCTGCCTCAGCACCTGCTACAACAGCAACAGGTGAAGGGCACTTGCTGTATCCATCCCCTTTGCCTCTACATACTAGAATACAAATGAGAGTGACTCACTGTGGCTAACTTTGATTACTACTTCATAATAAACTTCAAAGGACAAATGTTTTGCAACATGCTTCACAGTTGATACTGATGAATCAGTGAAACAGCACTGGTCTAAACTGATCAAAGCCCAAAAAGCAAGGTCCAAGAGAGACACAAGTTCTCTCTCACCCTCCAGCCTTCACAGTTCTGCTTTTTGTCTTGTTTAAATGAATGACTCGGTTGACCTCAAGACTTCAGAAGGATGACGTGTAGGAATATTGCATAGCATAAAACCAACATCCACACCATGTGCCAAATACACAGCTTCATTCTAGCAAAATACAATTGACTCTACTTCCATCTGATAGGAGAGGAAGGGAAGTACTTTATGTTCAGGGGACATTTAAATTTCAATTCATATAGCTCTAGATAGCAAATTACAAGTCCTCAGTAACAGAGGTAGAGTCCCTCAGAGACTGCACTTGATTTTTATTCAACAAAAATATGAAACCAACCAGCCAAAAGGTTGGATCCTGATTGGATTGTTTGATTTTCATGAGCCACACCTGTGACTTTGATATTCTTAGTAACCTTTCAGCAGAAATGGTTGCGACCATCATTCTCACTCATCTGGTAGTTCTGGTATGAGTAACTTCTGGGGTGAGGAACTCTCTCCCCTGTGGTTTTCCAACCAATTGTTTCTTATAATATCACTCATCCTAATTTACTTCAGCCACCAAACCCAGCTTCAGGTCTGCAGTCCTTCTCCTTAACAATAAAAGTGGACTGATTTTGACTATCTGAAATTCTTCAGAGTATAAAGTTATAGAAAAGTATAGCATGTATTAAACTGGGGTCAACTAATACATTAAAATTTGGAGTCTTTGAGTCAACATTCAGTGCAAAGAAAGGCAAGCACTTGGTTAATTAAAATTGCCCCAAAGGAAAACACTTCCAAAAAAGTTAACATGTTTTATTATTTATCTCTCTGATAGTCATTTCTTATACATTTGGTCAGTAAACAATGAACACTTGTTTGGAGTCGGCTCTATTTAGACGGTGGAGTGATAAATACACAGAAAACAGTCTATCTTCTCAAGGAGTGCAATCCTAGTAGCAGAGACATTTTAAAAAATATAATTAAGGCCTGGCTCAGTGGCTCACACCTGTAATCCCAGCACTTTGTAAGGCTGAGGTGAGAGGATTGTTTGAATCCAGGAGTTTGAACCAGCCTGGGCAACATAGTGAGACCTCCTAGTCTCTACAGAAAATTTAAAAATTAGCCAAGTGTGCTGGTGTGTGCCCATAGACCCAGCTACTCGGGAGGCTGAGGCAGAAGGATCATCTGAGCCCAGGAGATTGAGGCTGTAGTGAGTTGTGATCATGCCACTTCACTCCAGCCTGGGCAACAGAGTGAGACCCTGACTCAAAAAACAATAAAATAATTAAAACATAGAAACTCTGAAACAGAACGGTGAGTACATGAAGATTCTGAAATAGTGACCTTAACATCCAGGTGTCACACATACGCCTACTCATGACTTGCCCCTTTGCTCACACCCTGGGAAGAACCTTTTTGGTAACACTGAGTCCTTTCTCCAGCATTCCTGAATCTGCCGTTTTCCTGATATCTCATCCAATCCCATCTCATCAGCCACCTGACTGGCCTACTATATCCACTTGTTGTGGTTTTGTGTGTGTGTATGTGTGTGTGTGGTTTTTTTTTTTTTTTTTTTTGGTCTGGGAGAGAGGTGAGAATGACAGATTAGCACAAACTAGCTTGCCAGATGAATGAAGAGGGACAGGTAAGGTGGACACAACATATGGGGAGGTTAGTAGTTCAGAAATTCTGCAAGAATTATCAGGAAACAAGAAACAACTTAGACGTTTGGTCAAGACACAGGACAATCCATGTACTCATAGGAGAAACAAGAGAGTTGGAAAGTGTTTTCTTTGCAATGCACTGGCTATTCAATGCATCAAAGATCTGCTTCAAGATAAAATGGTGCAGTGAGGCCCTCTTTTCTGAGATTACAATTTGTAGCACTAAAATACATTACTTAGAACTGTAGGCAGCATTTGATTCCCTTGGTTTCCTGACCTGGAGACTTAATCAAAAGCATTCGATAAGAACTAAAGGGAATGCTGGGCATGGTGGCTCACATCTATAATCCCAGTACTTTGGGAGGCTAAGTTGGGAGGATTCTTTGAGCCCATGATTTTAAGACCAGCCTGGGCAACATAGCAAGACCTCGCCTCTACAAAAATTGAAAATTAAAAAAGAACTAAAGGGAAGGTTAGACTCAATTTTTAAAAAACATTAAATGTGGACCCTAAACCTATAAGTAGGTCCCCATTTCTGCTATTAACCCAGGAGACACTTCGGAAGATTTTTTTTTAAAGTGATGGTTGAAAGAGAAAATTAAAGTAATATGCCTGTAAATGCTTTGGTATTTTGTAGAATAAATTCTCAGTCATTTGGTGTCAGGCATGACCTTGACATTGAAACCCAAATCTATTTTTAGTTAGACAACTTACACTCCCTGAAATGGCGGCCAGAGCTTTGGACAAAGGGCAACACTGTTAGAAATACATCATGGCACTTCCTAGGAGGGCCAGACCAGGCATGGGGATGAGTTACAGACTGTTAAAAAGAAGTGAGACTCAATAATGCAATGACCGCTTGGGCTTCTCTCATTGAAGTTGTACATTTCACCCAATAATCTGAAGCAAGTTCACAAGAAGAGAATTCTAGCACAGTCCCCAGTCATTGGTTTGCCTGACCCTCCTATCAAGACTGTGTTGTAGTGAACAAAGAAAGCATGCCCTGTGCTGGGGACATGAAACCTGTTTTGTCACTATATTCCATTTGAAAAAGAGCTTCACAGAACAAGGACAAGACCTTGGCCTTGGTACCAGCCTACCAGGGGAGCTTGAAGAAAGCTATGCCCAGGCTCTGGGTCCCCTTCCCTGAGTTAACTGCTACAGAGCTCTCCACAACCCTGGAAACATCAGCCAATCCTGTGCCTCCATGATTGGGCAGACTACCACCCTTATCTCAAAAGGTGTTCTGAGACCAGAGACATTAATCACCTGGAGCCTGTTACAAAGTGCAGAATCTCAGGCCCTACTCCAGATGCCCTGCATCAGAATATGCTTTTTCACAAGATTCCCCAGTGATTCCATGCACATTAAAATTTGCAACACACTGGCTTACAAATTGAATCAACTGTAATGAGAAGAGAGGGGGAAAATTATTTCCCTATAATGAAGAGAGTTTCACTGCAATGGTGAAAACAAAAAAGCAAGTAGCAGAAAAGGAGGAAAAAACATAACTTAGATCAGTGGTCCCCAACGTTTTTAGCATCAGGGACCACTTTTGTGGAAGACAATTTTTCCACGGTCTATGGGCACAGAGTTTATGGGCACAGAGATGGTTTGGGGACGATTCAAGTGCATTACATTTATTGTTCACTTTATTTCTGTTATTACATTGCAATATATAATGAAATAATTATACAACTCACCATAATGCAGAATATGTGGGAGGCCTGAGCTTACTTGACTGCAACTAGATGGTTCTACCTGGGGGTGATGGGAGACAGTGACACCTGAAGTGTGTTGCTTACGTCCAGTTCTCTCCATAATCTTGTTTCAGTTGCTGTCACTGTAGAAAACCCTACTTCACAAAGAAAGGATGTTGGAAATAGAAGCAGATTTTTCAGCGCTTTTGTGGCAATCTCAGAATATTCCACCCTGACGTTAATCGGGAAGATACAGAGATTTGAAGTTGTTTCTAATATACTTTTAAGGCCACCATCATTTATGATCTCAAGCAGTTGATGCTCTTCTAGCAAGTACAAAGTTTATTCAACTGGCTTATTCACAAATGGGTTGTGGATCATTCCTTCCTAGTTCAGGGGTCTTTTGTGGTTTGGAAGTAATGCTCAAACTCTTTTGAAAGTTGAGAGTAGGTGATCGTGCACCAGCTGGAAGAAAGAAGGCCCTGATCCAGTCTCTTTCAAAATCTCTGCTAACATTTGAAACATCAGAAATCCTCATGTTTTCCCATAATTAGAATTTGGCTTTGAATGTGGCCACTTTACCTGCCAACTTAAACACAATTGTCAATTTCCTCTGAAGTGATAGATTGAGTTCATTGAACAGGTTGAATATGTCACACAAGTAAGCATGTTTTGTGACCTATCCTGTGTCACTGAAATGTGCTGCCAGTAGTGACTTTTTCTAAAAGAAATCTCTGGAGTGGCTCTCATAACTCAAAAACTCTGGCCAGTGATCGACCTTTTTTTTTTTTCTTTTAAAGATATGGGGTACAATTCAGGGTTAGGTACATAGTGGTCATCATACAGGTGAACTTTGGACTTCTCATTTGTTCAAACATCACCTGGTTTGGGATCAGGTACACTTATTAATGTTATGTGCCCTCCCCTCTCTTCCTTCCCTGGTAGTGACACTATACTACCAATCTCTTTCATGTAGTATTATGATAAATCTTCAGGGTCTAGTTATGAGTCAGAATACATGGTACTCAGTTCTTTGTTTCTGTATGGATCTCTGAATATGATAAACTCTAAAACCGTCCAAGTTGCTTCAAGGTCCATAATTTTGTCCTTCTTTATGCATAAAATTCCATAGTATATATGTACCACTTCTTTTGTTCAGTCCACTTTTGATGGGCACCACAGTTGGTTCCATGTTTTTGCTATTGTGAATAATGCTGCGATAAATATGTGTGCAGGTATCTTTTTTGTAGAATGATTTGAGTTCCTCCAAGTATATTCCCAGAAGGGGGATTGCTGGGTCATTTGGAAGGTTGAATTTTAGATTTTTTTGGAAATCGCTACACTGTGTTCCACAGAGGTTGTACTAGTTTACACTCCCATCAACAGTGTAGAAGTGTTCCCTTTTCCCTGCATCCTCTCCAGCATCTATTGTTTTTTGAGTTATTTGTGATGGCCATCCTGCCTGGAGTTAGGTGGTATCTCAGTGTAGTTTTAATTTGCATTTCTTTGAAGTTTAGTGAGGCTGAGCATTTTTTCATGTATCTGTTGGCTGCTCATATGTCTTCTTTTGAGAAGTGTCTATTAAAATCTTTTGCCCACTTTTTAATAGTGCTCTTTGTTTTTCCTTTTGGCATGTTTGAGTTCCTTATAGCTTTTGGATAATAGGCCTTTGTCAGATATACAGTTGACAACAATTTTTTCCCATTGTATAGGTTATCTCTCCACTTTCTTAATGATTTCTTTTGCTTTGCAGAAGGTTTTCAGTTTGATGAGGTCCCACTTATCTATTTTATCTCTTATGGCTTGGGCATTTGGAGTTTTGAACAGGAATTGGTTGCCTATTCCAATTTCTGTAAGGGTGCCTCCTGTGTTTTCTAAGATTCTTACAGATTTATAGATTTTCTTTGAGTTTTTATGATTAGGTCTTTAATCCATTGAGAGTTGATTTTTGTATAAGGTGATAGGTAGGGGTCCCGTTTCATTCTTCTGCATGTGGTCTGCCAGTTTTCCCAGCACCATTTACTGAATAGGTTCTCCTCTTCCCAGTAGTTGTTGGTGGAGGCTTTGTTGAAGAAGAGTTGGTTGAGAAATTGAGGTTTTGCTTCCAGAATCTCTAACCTGTGCCATTGTTCTATAAGCCTGTTCTTGTATCAATCCCAGGCAGTTTTGATTATTGTAGCCTTATAATAATGCTTAAATTCTGGAAGTGTGATACCTGCTTCTTTATTTCTTTTGCTGAGGATTGTTTTGGCTATTCATGATCATTTATGTTTCCATGTGAATTCCTGTATTATCATTTCCGGGTCTGAGAAGAAGTTTGTTAGTAATTTAATGGTATAGTGTTGAATCTGTAGATGTAGGATGGACTTCTTAACAACGTTGGTTCTCCCAGTCCATGAACATGGAGTTTTTTCCACTTGTTTGTGTCTAATTTGATTTCTTTGAGCAATGTTTTGCAGTTTTCATTGTAAAGGTCTTTCACTTCTCTGGTTAGGAAGATGCCAAGGTATTTCAGGTTTTTCATGTGGATATTTTAAATGGGATTGTGCCTTTTATTTGGTTCTCTGCCTGTTTATTGTTGGTGTATAAAAATACAACTGTCATTTGCATGTTGATTTTGTACTCTGAAACTTTGCCAAAGTCTTTTATCGTGCAAGGAGGTTTTTGACAGATTCTCTTGGGTTTTCAAGGTATAGGATCATATCATCAGCAAAGAGGGATAACTTAACTTCCTTTTTTCCTATTTGGATACTCCTGATTTTCTTCTCTTGTCTGATTGCTCCAACTAGGACTTCCAACACTATGTTGAACAGGAGAGGTGAGCATGGGCAGTCTTGTCTTGTTTCAGTTTTCAGGGGAAATTCTTCCAATTTCTGTCCATTTAGCAATATGTTGGCTGTGGGTTTAGCATAGATGACTCTTACTATTTTCTGGTATGTTTTCTCTATGCTGAGGTGTTCAAGGATTTTTATCAAGAAGGGATGCTGCATTTTGTCAAAAGCTTTTTCCATGTATAATCATATAATTATGTGGTTCTTGTTTTTAAATCTATTGATGTATTGAATTACTTTTATGGTCTTACAGATACTGAACCAGCCCTGTATCCTGGGGATGAAGCCTACTTCATGGTGATGATTTTTGAGATGTGTTGTTGGATCCATTTTTCTAGAATCTTGTTGAGAATTTTTGCATCTATATTCATTAGGGATATTGGCCCATAGTTCCCTTTCTTTGTTGGATCTTTACCCAGTTTGGGTATCAATGTGATGTTAGCTTCATAAAATGATTTCGGGAGAATTCCATCTTTCTTGATTGCCTGGAACACTTTCAATAGGATTGGTATTAGCTCCTCCTTGTATGTTTTGTAGAATTCCGCTGGAAAACCATCTGGTCAATGGTTTTTTTTTGTAGGTAGTTTTCTTATGATGGAGTCAATTTCCTGTGTTGCTATTGGTCTATTTAGTGACTCAGTTTATTCTTGTTTCAACCTTGGGAGACTGTTTGCTGTCAAGAAGTCCTCCATTTTATTTAGGTTTGTGAATTGTTTCCATACAGGGGTGTGCACAGTAATCTTTGATAACCTTTTGCATTTCTTTGCAGTTAGTTGTGACTTGATCTTTTGTGTTTCTGATTGTGTTTATTTGGACTTTTTCTCTCTTTTTCTTGATCAATCTGGCTAGGTGTTTATCACTTTCATTTATCCTTTCAAAGAACCAGCTTTTTGTTTCACTGATTCTTTTTTTCTATTTTGATCTTTATTTAATATGTCCTGCATTTGGGCTTTTTCTTAATGATCTGGATTCTTCTGGTGAAGTTAAAGTTTTTGTGGTCTTGCCTTTTCTTCTCCTTTAGGTGATTTGTTAGGCTGTTTACTCATGATCTTTCTATTTTCTTGATGTGTGTGCATAGAACTATACATTCCCTCTTAGTACTGATTTCATGGCATCCTAAAGGTTTTGGTAAGATATGTCTTTGCTTTCATTTGTTTCAAAACTCTTTTAATTTCTGGTTTTTTTTTGTTTTTTTTTTTTTGAGTTGGAGTCTCACTCTGTCACCCAGACTGGAGTGCAGTGACCGCTCCCGGTCACCGCAGCCTCGAC
>NW_007253189.1:733688-748495 GCF_000164805.1 Carlito syrichta
TCAGCCTTCCAAGTAGCCGGAATTACAGGCATGCACTACCACGCCCAGCTGATTTTTTGATTTATTGTAGATATGAGGTCTTGCTGCCCAGGCGGATCTCGAACCCGTGGGCTCAGGCAATCCACTCACTTCAACCTCCCAAACGTGCAGGATTATAGGCTGAGCCACCGAGCCTGGCTTAATTTCTGTTTTGATTTCTGTGTTAATCCAGGAGTTGTTCAGCATCATGCTGTTTAGTTTCCATGTCTTTGTGTGTTTGGGTGGGATCATATTGGTGGCTATATTTATTTTTATTGTACTGTGGTTTGAGAAGGTGATAGCAGTATTTTGATTTTGAGAAATTTGTTTATGCTTGTTTGATTGCCAAGAATGTGGTCAACCTTGGAGTACGTTCCACGTGTTGATGAGTAGAATGTATAATCTATGGTTGTTGGGTGCAGTGTTCTATGGGTATCTATCAAGCCCATTTTGTCAAACATCAAGTTGAGGTTCTGATCTCCTTATTGATTTTTTTTGCCTCAATTATTCACCTAGGATTGTTAATGGGGTATTTAAGTCTCCAGTTATGGTAGTATTAGAGTCAATGTCCTTTTTTAGTTTACTTAGTAGTTGCTTTATAAATCCTGGTGCTCCTGTGTTGGGTGCATACATGTTTAGGATGGATGCTTCTTGTAGATGAATTGAGCCTTTTATCATTATGCATTGTCTTACTGTATCTTTTTTTTAACTTTTGATAGTTTGAAGGTTGTTTTGTCTGATGTTAAAATTGTGACTCCTGCCTTTTTTTGTTTTTCATTTGCCTGAAATTTTATTTTCCATCCTCTAACTTTAAGCCTGTGGGTGTCCTTTGTTGTGAGGTGTTTCCTGTAGGCAGCATATTGTTGGGTCGTACTCCTCTATGCAGTTTGCCCTTCTATGTCTTTTCAGTGGTGCATTTAGTCCATTCACATTCAGGCTGATTATTGAAATATGAGTATTTATTCCTGTCACAAGGCACTTATAAGGCTGTGTTGTTTTCTTTTAACTTTTGCGTTAATATATGTGTGTGTTTTCATTTTTGTGGGTGTGTTGTGTGATTCATTGTTTCTGTGTTTGTTTATAATCTTGTGACATGTATGATCTTTCTTTTGTATCTTTTTCCTTCTGTGCACAGCACCTTTTTAAACATCTCCTGTAATTTCTTGGGTCTATTCAATTCCATTCCAATTTCACTTAGCTTTAGCCTTTGCATTTCTTGGTTTTTATTCATTCTATCCTTCAATTCTTTGATCTCTGCAAAGCTGGTCTGGAGGCAGCATATTATCTTAGGGATTGGACATCTGGGAAGAATTTTAATTCTCCATCGCTGATGAAGCTTTGCTTGGCTAGGTAGGAAATTCTTGGTTGAAATTGTTTACCTTTGAGAACATTAAAGATTGGGGTCCAATGCCTTCTGGCCTGTAGTGTTTCTGCGGATAAGTTTGGAGCAATTCTTATTTATCTTCCCCAGTGGGTTGTTGTATGACCTTTTTTCCTTGCTGTCTTTAGGATTTTTTCTTTAATACCTACTTTGTGTAGGCAAATTACTATTTGTCTAGGGATTGGTCATCTCATAAGATATCTTGCAGGGGTTCTCTGAATCTCTTATGCTAGTATAGTCGTGTCTCTGGCCAGATGAAGAAAGTTCTCTTGAATGATCTCATAGAATGTTTGTTTCAAGGTATTTTCTGTTTCTCTTTCTACTTTAGGTATGTTGATCAGCCACAGGTTTGGCTTCTTGATAAAATCACATATATTCTTAATTTTTTTTCTATATTGTTAATAGATTGGGTTAATTCCATATTTTGGTCTTCCAACTCTGAGAATCTTTCTTCTGCTTTGTCAATTCTGCTTCCTATGCTTGTCCAGGTTGTTATTTATTTCTTGAATAGCATTTTTTATTTCTGTTATTTCTAAATGCACTTTCTTGGGTCTGTTCAATTCCATTGCAATTTCACTTAATTTTAACCTTTGCATTCCTTGGTTTTATTCATTCTATCCATCAATTCTTTGATCTCTGTAAATACTTTATAGGTATAGCCATTCTTGGAGATAGCCATTGTATGTGCTCCAGTAGGTGTTCTTTCAGACACTGACTGTTTGTTGAGACTCTGGGAGTTACCAGTGATTTTAGTGAGCTACTTTTATTTTTTTAACTTTTTAATATTTTATTTTAATGATGTGGAGTTCAATTCAGGATTAGATATGCAAGTGGTCATCATACAGGGAAAGTTTGGGGTACCTTTGGTGCCCACTTTGCCTGGTTTGAGATCAGGTGCCCTTATTGATGTTATCCCTCCCCCACCTTGGCAATATCCCACTACTACCAATTTCTTTCTTACAGTATTATGATAAATGTTCAGGGTCCACTTATGAGTGAGAACATGTGGTACTCTGTTCTTTGTTTCTTTGATAGATCACTGAGTATGATAGACTCTAAATCCATCCAAGTTGCTGTGAAGTCCATATGTTTGTCCTTCTTTATGACTGCATATTATTCTATTGTGTATATGTACCACATTTTTAAAAATCCAGTCCAGTTTTATTTGTAGCACGGTTGGCTCCATGTTTTTTGCTATTGTGAATAGTGCAATAAACATGCGTGTGCGGGTATCTTTTTTGTAGAATGCTTTGAGTTGCTCCAGGTATATTCACAGTAGGGGATTACTGCGTCATATGGAAGGTCAATTTCTAGTTCTTTTAGAAATCGCCACACTGTTTTCCATAGAGGTTGAACTAGTTTCCATTTGCACCAGTGGTGTAGAAGTGTTCCCTTTTCTCTGCATCCTCCCCAGCATCTGTTGTTTGTTTTC
This sequence comes from Carlito syrichta, assembly GCF_000164805.1. NCBI lineage: Eukaryota > Metazoa > Chordata > Mammalia > Primates > Tarsiidae > Carlito > Carlito syrichta. The sequence goes on from NW_007253189.1 coordinate 736,520, forward strand.
TTAATGATGGCCATTCTTAATGGGGTTAGGTGGTATCCCAAAGTAGTTTTGATTTGGATTTCTCTGATGATTAATGAGGTTGAGCACTTTTTCATGTGTCTGCTGGCTGCCCATCTTCTTTTGAGAGATGGCTCTTCATGCCTATTGCCCACTTTTTAATAAGGCTGTTTGCTTTTTTTCCTTTTGGCATGTTTGAGGTCCTTGTAGATTCTGAATGTCAGGGCTTTTTCAAATATATAGTTGGCAATTTTTTTTCCCATTCTGTGGGCTGTCTCCCCATTCTCTTGGTTGTTTCTTTTGCTTTGCAGAAGGTTTTAAGTTTAATGAGGCCCCAATTGTCTATTTTATCTCTTATGGTATGGACACCTGGTGTATTGATCAGGAATTGGTTGCCTGCTCTGATTTCTGTAATGGTATCTCATGTTTTTTCCAAGATTCTTATAGTTTGAGGTTATATGTTAAGTCTTTGTCCATTTAGAGTTTATTTTTGTATATGGTGATAGGTAGGGCTCCTGTTTTAATGTTCTGCATATGGTTAACCAGTTTTCCCAGCACCATTTAATGAATAAGTTCTCCTCTCCCCAGTGCTTGTTGGTGGAGGTTTTGTTGAAGATAAGTTGGGTGAGAAATTGAAGTTTTGCTTCTGGAAACTCTATCTGTTCCATTGGACCATATACCTCTTCTTGTATCAACATCAGGCTGTTTTGATCATTGTAGCCTTATAGTAAACTTTTCTGTTGTAGTTGTTTGTTTGGGGGTTCTTTGGTGCTGTAATATGTTTTATTGGTGAGTGTTTTTTTTATTTTAAAATTGTGGGGCAAAATTCAGGGTTAAGTATACAACTGTTCATTATACAGGTACCCTTGGTGATGAGGTGTGCCCCTCCCTCCCCTGGCAGTTTCCTTCAACTGCCAACCCAACCACCCCCCCTTACCCTGGCAGTTTCCCACTACTGTCAATCCCTTTCTTATAGTATTATGATAATTGCTCAAGGTCCGCTTATGAGTGAGAACATATGGTACTCTATTCTTTGTTTCTGTGATAGATCACTGAATATGACAGACTCTAAATCCAACGAAGTTGCTGTGAAGTCCATATGTCTGTCCTTCTTTCTGGCTGCATAATATTGCATTGTGTATATGTACCACTTTTTAAAAATCCAGTCCAGCTTCGATGGACAGCATGGTTGGTTCCATGTTTTTGCTATTGTGAATAGAGCTGCAACAAACATCCATGTGCAGGTGTCTTTTTAGTAGAATGACTTGAGTTCCTCTGGGTATATTCCCAATAGGGGATTACTGGGTCATATGGAAGGTCAATTGCTGATTCTTTCAGAAAAAGTCACACTGTCTTCCAAAGAGATTGCCCTAGTTTACATTCCCACCAGCAGTGTAGAAGCTTTTCTTTTTCTCTGCATCCCTGACAGCATCTATTGTTGTTTGTTTTACTAATGATGGCCATTTTAACTAGGGTTAGGTGGCATCTCAATGTGGTTTTGATTTGCATTTCTCTAATGATTAGTGATGCTGATCACTTTTTCATGTGCCTTTTTCAAAGTGTCTATTCATGTCTTTTGCCCACTTTTTAAAGGGGCTGTTGTTTTATTTCTTTTGGCATGTTTGAGTTCCTTGTAGATACTAGATGCCAAGCCTTTGTCAGATATAGTTAGCAAATATGTTTTCTGATTCTGTGGGCTGTCTCCCCACTCTCTTGATGGTTTCTTTGACTTTTAAAGAAGGTTGTCAGTTTGATAAGGTCCAACTAGTCTATCTTATCTCTTATGGTATGGGCACTTAGGGTTTTGATCAGGAATTGGTTGCCAGTTCCAATTTCCATAAGTGTGTGTCCTGCATTTTCAAAGATTCTTATAGTTTGAGTTTTTACATTTAGGTCTTTGATCCATTTAGAGTTAATTTTTGTGCATGATAATAGGTAGGGGCCCTGTTACAATCTTCTGCATGTGGTCAGCCAGTTTTCCCAGCACCATTTACTCAATAGGTTCTCCTCTCCCCAGTGGTTGTTGTTGGAGGCCTTGTCAAAGATGAGTTGGTTGAGAAATTGAGGCTTTGCTTCCGGAATCTCTATCCTGTTCCATCAGTCCATATGCCCGTTCTTGTACCAATACCAGGCTGTTTTAATTATTGTAGCCTTATAGTAAAGTTTGAAGTCTGGAAGTGTGATACCTCCTGCTTTGTTTATTTTGCTAAAGATTGTTTTGGCTATTTGTGGTCATTTATATTTTCATATGAATTTCTGTATTATCCTTTCCAGGTCTGAGAAGAATGATGTTGATAATTTAATGGGTATTGCATTGAATCTATAGATTGTCTTTGGTAGGATGGACATCTTAACAATGTTGATTCTTCCTATCCATGAGCATGGAATATTTTTCCATTTGTTTGTGTCTTGTTGGATTTCTTTAAGCAGTGTTTTGTAGTTTTCATTGTAAAGTTCTTTCACTTATCTGGCTAGGAAGATGCTGAGGCATTTCATTTTTTGGTGGCGATTGTGAATTGGGTTGTGCTTTTTATTTGGTTCTCTGCCTGCTTGTTGTTGGTGTATAAGAATGCAACTGTCTTTTGCACATTTATTTTGTATCCCAAGATTTTGCCAAAGTCCTTTATCAGCGCAAGCAGGTTTTTGACAGATTATCTTGGATCTTCAAGGTATAGGATTATATCATCAGCAAAGAGGGATAACTTGACTTCCTCTTTTCCTATTTGGTTACCCCTGATTTCCTTCTCTTGTCTAATTACTGTAGCTAGGACTTCCAACACAATGTTGAACAAGAGGGGTGAGAGCGGGCAGTCTTGTCTTGTTCTGGTTTTCAGGGGAGATGTTTCCAGTTTCTGTCCATTCAGCAATATGTTGCTGTGGGTTTATTGTAGATGGCACTTACTATTTTGATGTATGTTCCTTCTATACTTAGGTGTTTTATAGTCAGGTTTAAAGTTTGGAAATGTGATACCTCCCACTTTGTTTCATTTGCTAATAATTGTTTTAGTTATTCATGGTCATTTTTGTTTCCATAAGAATATCTGCATTGTCATTGGTCTGAGAAGAATAATGTTGGTAATTTAATGGGTATTGCATTGAATCTGTAGATTGCCTTTGGTAGGACAGACATCCTAACAATATTGATTCTTTCCATTCATAAGCATGGGATATTTTTCCATTTGTTTGTGTCTTTTTGGATTTCTTTGAGCAGTGTTTTGTAGTTTTCATTGTAAAGGTCTTTCACTTCTTTGGTTAGGAAGATGCTGAGGTATTTCTCTTTTCTGTGGATTTGTGAATGGGATTATGCTTTTATTTGGTTCTCTGCCCATTTGTTGTTGGTGTATAAGAATGTAACTGTCTCCTGCACACTTATTTTGTACCCTGTGATTTTGCCATAGTCCTTTATCAGTGCAAGGAGTTTTTTGAAAGATTCTCTTGGATTTTTGAGGTTTAGGATGATATCCCTCTATCATCAAAGAGGGATAACTTAACTTCTTCTTTTCCTATGTGGATACCCCTGATTTTCTTCTCTTGTCTAATTATTCTAGTTAGGAATTCCAGTACAATGTTGAACAGGAGAGGTGAGAGTAGGCAGCCTTGTCTCATTCCAGTTTTCAGGGGGAAATACTTCCAGTTTCTGTCCATTTAGAAATATGCTGGCTGGGGGTTTATCATAGATGGCACTTACTATTTTGAGGTATGTTCCTTCTATACCTAGGTGTTTGAGGGTTTTTATCAAGAAGGTATGCTGGATTTTATCAAAATCTTTTTTTGCATCTAATGATATAATCATGTGGTTCTTGTTTTTACATCTGTTGTTGCATTTAATTACATTTATGGCCTTGCAGATGGTGAAGCAGCCCTGTATCCTGGGGATGAAGCCTACTTGGTCATGGTGGATGATTTTTGAGATGTGTTATTGGATTCAATTCTCTTGTTGAGAATTTTTGCATCTATGTTCATTAGGTATATTGGTCTGTAGTTCTCTTTCTTTGTTAGATCTTTATTCAGTTTATCAGTGTGATATTAGCTTCATAAAATGATTTGAGGAGTATTCCATCTTTCCTGATTGCCTGGAATACTTTCAATAGGATTGTATCATTTCCTCCTTATACATTTTGCAGAATTCTGTAGGAAAACCGTCAGGTCCAGGATTTTTTTTTTTTTTTTTTTTTTTGGTAGGTAGGTAGTTTTCTCATGATGGAGTCAATTTCTTGGGTTGTTATTGGTCTATTTAGTGTATTTAGTGTCTCAATGTCTATTTGTTTCAGCCCTGGAAGCTTGTGTGATGTCAGAAAGTCCGCCTTTCATTTAGATTATCAAGTTTGTTTTCATATAAGTGTGCATAGTAGTCTCTGATAATCTTTTGTATTTCTTTGGGATCAGTTGTGATTTGATCTTTTGAATTTCTGATTGTGTTTATTTGGGATTTTTCTGTCTTTTTTTTTTTTTGTCACTGTGGCTAGGGATCCATCAATCTTGTTTACTCTTTCAAAGAACCAGCATTTTGTTTTGTTGATATTTTCTATGATGTTTTTGCCTTCTATGTCCCATATTTGAGTCTTTACTTTGGTGATCTGGATTCTTCTGCTAAAGTCAGGGTTTTGGTGGTCTTGTCTTTCCAGCTTCCCTGGGTGATTTGTTAGGCTATTAACATGTAATCTTTCCATTTGCTTGATGTGTGTTCATAGAGATCTAAATTTTTCTCTTAGAACTGCTTTCATGGCATCCCAGAAGGTTTGGTAAGATATTTCTTTATTTTCATTTGTTTCTAGGAATCTTTTAATTTCAGTTTTGATTTCTGTGTTGACACAGTAACCACTGAGCATCATGTTCTTTTTTAAAAAATTTATTTATTATAAACATTTAGGGTACAATTCAGGGTTACATATAGAAACATTGATCATGCAGGTACCCTAGCATCATGTTCTTTAGAGTCCATGTCTTTGTGGGTTTGGGAGGAATTTTGTTGGTGTTGATATTTATTTTTATTCCTCTGTGGTCTGAGAAGTTGTATGGCAATATTTTGATCTTATGGAATTTAATTATGCTTGATTTATGACCAAGGAAGTGATCAATCTTGGAGTCTGTGCCTTGTGGTGATGTGTAGAAAGTATATTCTGTGATTGTTGGGTGAAGTGTTCTGTAGGTATCCATTAAGTCTATTTGTCAAGTGTTAGGTTGAGGTTCCAGGTTTCTTTGTGGTTTTTTGTTTTGTTTTGTTTTGTTTGTTTTGCTTTGGTGATCTATATAGGGTTGTTAGTGAGTATTTAAGCCTCCAGCTATAATAGTGTTTGAGTCAATATCTTTTTTTAGTTACTTAGTAGTTGCTCTATAAACTCTGATGCTCCTGTGTTGGGTGCATATATGTTTAGGATGGATATTTCTTTTTGATGGATAGAACTTTTATCATTATGTAGTGTCCTTCCATATCTTTGCCAATTTTTGATAGCTTAAAGGTGTTTTGTCTGATATTAAGATCATGATTCCTGCCTTTTTTTGTGATCCATTCACCTGGAACTGTATTTTCCATCCTCTAACTTTGAATCTGTGTGCATCCTTTGTGATGAGTTTCCTGGATGCAGCAAATTATTGGGTCTTTTTTTATCCAGTTTGCCATTCTGTGTCTTTTCAGTGGTGCATTTAGTCCATTCACGTTCAGGTTGATTATTGAAATGTGATTGTTTATTCTCTCATGAGGCTCTTATAAAGTGTTTTGTTTGTTTTCTTAACTTTTGGGTTGATGTATGTGTGTGTTCTCAATTTTGCATTTGCAATGGTCTACCTTTAGAAAGCCATTTCACTTCTGTGTATAAGAGAAGATGTGAATGCTCTGTGTCCATCTCCTCACAGAGCTATGAAAACAGATGTGAGTTAAGGGCATGTACTTTAATGTTGATAATTCTAATTACATTCTGCAAAACATTGTTAAGTTCAAGTGACATTTTTTGGCATTTTTCTATGGATGACACAGTGTGTATTCAGAAGCAATTTCTTTCACCTAAGTAGTGAACCCAGAAAGTCATCCAGTCATGGCAGCCTCTCCATCTGTGCATATACCAACACAAAATTACCAATTCTGTTTTCCTAATATGAAATCATTCAAAGACTTAAATAGCTCTGTAGCTGTGGTATTGGTTGGCAACAAGGGTGCACATCCTCCTGAAAAATATAGCACACAAAAACGAGCATTTGTTGCCTTGTTGTCAAAATAGGTAGACTTGTCAACCTGGATTGCATACCATGGTGACTCATTAATCCTCCCTAACAATTATGTCTCAGTATCCTCTGCTATTTCATCAATTTATCAAGTTATGGTACTAGCTAAGAGGACTATGTACCACCTTTTGACTTGCAGCATCTCCTAAAAGTGTATAATAGATGTCCTTAGCAGCAGGAAGGGTCAAAAGTAAAGGGCTTCTTAGCTTTAACAAAGTAGTTAGCCACTAAGAATGATGTTCTCAGTACAGACACTTTTGATCCAGCAATGGCCTTCAATAATAGCTTCTGTTCTTTGTGTTCAGATGTTTTTCTTCTGAAAAACTCTAAAGGCTTATATTTTAATACAGGGTGCTTGGTCTCCATGTGGTAAAGTGGTTTTGAAGTTTTCATGGCTTTGTTGGATAGTCAGTCACCACATATTATACAAAGCAGGCTTGAAGAATGTGAATCACCTGTTGTAATGAACCCATAATTTAAGTGGGACTCTTGGTATTTTCTTTCAAATGCAGTTTTTGGAGGTTTTTTTTTTTTTTTTTTTTTGGCAATCTTACAGTCTTCTGCTGTCTTGTCATTGGGTCCTCCCCCTTTTCAAAGAAGCTCTCCAGTAATGGCTTTGGATTTTTTGTTGTTGTTGTTTTTGGGGTTTTTTTACTCATTTTAGCTAGGGTTAGCTTGTGGGCTTACCAAAACCATGACTGAGACAAGTATGTGGTTCAGGAAAGAGGTGTGGACTTGGAAAGAGGGCAGACCATGTGCAGACTAAAACAAGCATCTGATTCTGACTTAAAACCTGCTGCCAGATGCAGCTGTATAACTGGAGTACATCAACTCATTTGCCACTGATAGGGTTTTGATATGAGTATGATTTATCATGGTCTCTTTGCAGTCAAACCTCACTACTAATGTTAATGTGTATTTGCAGATGCTTCCCAGTGCTGCATCACTGCCTTAGCTCCACCCTAGATCATCAGGCATTAGATTTTCTTTTTTTTGAGTTGGAGTCTCACTCCATCACCCAGGCTGGAGTGCAGTGGTATGCTCACAGCCACCCCAGCATTGACTTGCTGAGCTCCAGCGATCCTTCTGCCTCAGCCTTCCAAGTAGCTGGAACTATAGGCGTGCACTACCATGCCTGGCTAATTTTTTGTTTATTGTAGAGATGAGGTCTCACGAAGTTGCCCAGGCTGGTCTTGAACCCATGGGCTCAGGTAATCCAATCGCCTCAGCTTCCCCTAAAGTGCTGGGATTACAGGCTGAGCCACCAAGATTGGCCAGACATTAGATTTTCATAAGGAACACACAACCTAGATCCCTCACATGAGCAATAGGGTTTGCACTCCTATAAGAATCTAATATTGTTGCTGATCTAATGGGAGACAGAGCTCAGGTGCTAATGCAAGTGATGGGTAGTGGCTGTAAATACAGATGAAGATTCACTAGCTTGCCCACTGTTCATCTTCTGATGTGTGGTCCAGTTCTTAATAGGCCACAGGCTGGTACTAGTCTGTAACCTAGGGGTTGGGGACCTCTGTCTTAGAGTAAGCAAATAGCTTGGTGGCATTGTCCTTAAACCCAGAAACCCAACCAGTCTCTAACAACTCCAGGGTGGAGGGGGGATTGTGAAAAATCACATGAAGTACTTGATCGATAGAATTTAAAGCCAGGACACATTATTTCCACTGCACCAACTTAGGAGACAACCCTTGGCATGAGCCTTAAAGAATGAGAATACAACCTCATGAGTCAGAGAGCACTGACTTGTAAGCAACACACCTGGGTTCAAATCCCAACTTTACTCTTTACTGGCCATGTGACCATGTACAAGGAACTTAACATTTCCAAGGACAAATGTTCCCACTGAAACATGGCATTAGTAACAGCACCTGTCTAGAGAGCAATCGTGGGAAATGCACGGCAATTCCCCAGGATACAACAAGCATACAGCAAGTCTCAGTTGTTATGTTTATTCACTGATCCTCACATCAACCCTGTGAAAGAGACAAAGCCATTTGCTTTCCCTTTTTAGAAGTGGTGATGTCCCTGAGGCTGCACAGCTGGTGGCAGAGCTGGCCTCACGCTCAGGCTTTGGCTTGTGTAACTCAGTGTCCTTCATGGCTATGCCAGACAGGCCTGGTGAATGTTGACAAAGGATCTGGTCTGGAGAGCAGTGATTACCATGAAAGGGCCAGAAGGCTAGCCTGATGGACAAGCAGACAGCCATCTGCCCACCACCTGGGTCATCAGCCCTGACCACACATTAAGGATGAGTCACTCCTCTGTCAAAAGGCAAAGATATCTGAAAAGACTTCTCAGCACGCATGAATGCAGGAATTTGCTTGTCAGATGACAAGACCAGAGCTAAGGGACTATAAACAAAGAAAGGAAGGTTTTCAAGAGTGGTTGAGTTATTCTCAAGGTGAAGTTATTCAAGAGCCCTGTATTCAACCCAGTTTAGCAAGGGAAAGTTAAAGAAACATACCTGGTTATCACATGAGAGAGACAAAAATGATTCCAATTTATCAGTGATTTTTTTTCCCCACTATAACATGGTAACCCCAAATCTAAGGGGCCATAATGTTTACCTCTTCCAAAGAAGTCACCCCACATCCAGCAGGGAAAAACATTGGTCTCTCACAGGAGGCACTGATGGCAGCAGATTGGTGAAGAATCTGTCCCTTGGGGCAGTATAGTGAGTGGTTTTATAGGCAAACAAGTTAATTAATCCAATTCCTATACAGTGTGAACAATTACACTGATTAAGAGTGATGACTACATTGTTTTCAGCTTTGCTTAGTCCCCTGCATCCCATGACTCATTACCAGCCTTGGCCACAGGCCGCTCCCTGGAGAGGAAAACAGTCTATGTCTAAACAATACCCCATACCCACCATACCATATTTTTAAATAAACTATTTTAGAATAGTTTTAGATTTATATAAAAATTGCAAAAATAGTACTTAGAATTCCCATATACTCCACTCCCAGTACCCTCTATTGTTAACATCTTGTTACAACTAATGACCCAATATTAACACATTTTTATTCATTAAAGACCACTTTTTCTTTATTCAGATTTCCTTCGCCTTTACTTTTTTTCCTCTTTCAGGATTCCAATTAGGATACCAAATGACATTTTGTGGTATGTCTCCTTGGGCTCCTTTTGGCTATGATACTTTCTCTGACAAATCTTGTTTTTGATGACCTTGACAGTTTTCAGAAGTTCTGGTCAGGTATTTTATAGAATGCCCCTCAGTTAGGATTTATCTGATGTTTTTCTCATAATTAGAATGGGGCCATGAGTTCTGGAGAGGAAAACCACAGAGATGAAGTACCCCTCTAATCACTTTAGTGGCACATGACTATCACTGTTGATGCCAAACTTGATCACCTGGCTGAGTTAGTGTTTTTCAAGTTTTTCTACAAAGTTACTCTTTATCCCCCTTTCCATACTGTTTTCTATGGGAAGGAGTTACTGCATGTTGTCCACATTTAATAACTAGAGTCATTCTTGCTTTTCATCCTTGAGTGTAAAGTAGCTGCCTGAATTAATCAGAATTCTGTATGAGACATTTGTCGATTCTCTATTCATTCCATCACTTGTTTTTATCAGCAGGACCTTCTGGATAAGTGTTTGATAGTGTGTGTTATAATCCAAGACTATTTTGTTTTTCTACTCAAATTGCTTCACTTTTGGCCATTGAGAACTATTTCCATTGTCTCTGATGTGCCCTTGACACGTCTCCATCATCGTGGATTTTTTTGAGCATTTCTTTATATTCTGGTACTAAAAGAGGCTCAGGTTCATTTTGTATATCTCCTGCCTGGTCCTAGAGTCAGCCATTTCGCCACAGCTCCCTGGTTCTTTTATTAGAAAATGGTATTAGAAACTGAGATCTGGCCGGGCTCAGTGGCTCAGCCTGTAATCCCAGCACTTTGGGAGGCTGAGGCAAGTAGATTGCCTAAGCCTGCAGGTTTGAGACCTGTCCGGGAAACTTGCGAGACCTCATCTCTGCAATAAATCAGAAATTAGCCGGGTGTGGTTGTACGCGCCTGTAGTTCTGGCTACGTGGGAGACTGAGGTGGAAGGATCGCCAGAGCCCAGCAGGTCGAAGCTGCAGTGGCCGAGAGCATGCCACTTCACTCCGGTCTGGGCAAAAGAGTGAGACTCCAACTAAAAAAATAAAAAATAAAAAGAAACTGAGATCTGGGGACTAGGTATACTGTTTGCTACAGCAGCATTTCTTCTAGTTTCTTTCAGTTGACAGAGCAAGAAAATAAATGTGTGTATACTAACTGGTGAACATACACAGATCTAAAATATTTCTATATGCAACCATGTGTGTCTATATTAAATCAAAATGGGTTCATACTGATAATGTCCACTCTAACCCATCACCAGAAGGACTATTCTAGTCTCCTCCCCTAGTTTGTCTGTAAACTCCCATTCCAACAGGAAGAAACCTAATGCTAGTCATTTTCCATCGCTTTATTTCTTTCTGACTAGCTGATCAAGGCAGAACGCTCTGTTCAAAAAGTCCTGACTGGCCACAGTGGTTCATGCCTGTAATCCAGGACTTCGGGAGGCCGAGGCAGGAGAATTGCTTGAGCCCAGAAGTTCAACACCAGTCTGGGCAGCATAGCTACACCTTGAATCTACAACAACAACAGCAAAATTAGCCAGGTGTGGTGTGTACCTGGCTAATTTTGCTGTTGTTGTTGTTGTAGATTCAATGGGAGGTTGAGGCAGGAGGATTGCCTGAACCCAGGAGGTTGGCTGTCATTGTGCCACTGCACTCCAGTCAGGGTAACAGAGTGAGACCCCAACTCAACAAAAAAAAAAAACAGCAAAGAAAAAATAAATAGTAAAGCCCTAAAAAAAACCTTCAAATCTCTCACATTTGGGCATTTTAATGAACTCTTGATGATCTCAAACTCATGTTGCTTCTTTTCAAGCTTGATAGTGAACATCTTCATTATAATTTGTCAAGGGTTTCACACACCTGAAGCATGGAAAATAATTAGTGAATAATTGATGTAAAGAGCAACTAAATCAACTTTATATAAGAGAGAGTTTTCATAGTCAAAAGTCTGAAGGTGTAAATTGCTTCTTTCTTTGTTTACTATTATTTTGAGATTTTATTAAATCTGAGCTCTCAACTTGCCTCAGAGAGAAAACTATCCTAATCATGTGAGGATATACTCAGTCAAACACAGTGATTTATCCAATGACCTGGGATTGCATCCCCCAGGGCTTTGCAGGTGATGCTTGGGTTCCAGGTGCTTTGTATCCTAATGAAGTGGGGTTAGATTCTGCTCACCAAACTTAACCTGAACCTCCTGCTTCCACTCACCACCAATGCAATGGTCTCATCTGCTTTTCTCTATCCTCTGAATGAATTCCCTTTTGGATAATACTTAGAAAGGCTTTAGCAAATGGGGAAGATTAAATTATCTGTGGACAAATTGTGAATCATACTGCTTTTATCAATTAGGGTTCTTTAGTCAAAGGTGGAAGAGAAGCCGGGCTCGGTGGCTCAGCCTGTAATCCCAGCACTTTGGGAGGCCGAGGTGAGTGGATTGCCTGAGCCTGTGGGTTTGAGACCCGCCTGGGCAACTTGGCGAGACTTCATCTCTACAATAAATCAAAATATTAGCCAGGCGTGGTAGCACACACCTGTAGTTCCAACTACTTGGAAGGCTGAGGTGGAAGGATCACCGGAGCCCAGCAGGTTGAGGCTGCGGTGGCCGGGAGCAGCCA
>NW_007253189.1:748597-798434 GCF_000164805.1 Carlito syrichta
GATGGGCAAAGGAAAAACTGGATTGTTGAAGAAGGAATGCAAAGAAAGACAATAGTCAGCCGCTGCATTTTAGAGCAAGTCATTAAGTATGAAAGTCTAAATTTCTTTTGTTCCCATTTAACATATTAGCTAGATATAGATTTTTTCCATGGTGTAGAAAAAATTGCTGTGAAATTAGAGGCAGAGAAAAAAGGGATATACTTAGAAATAGAAGAAGTGAAAGAGGAGCACATGCCTTGTAATCCAAGGTAATTGAAGGCAGATGGTGGTCAGAAGACAGAGAAGAGAAGACACAGAGGTGAGGAGTTGACAGTCAAACTGTGTTCCAGTTTCTTTCCCTGGTCTGACTCCCTGACAAATGACAAACTAGGTCAGAGGCCTCCTGACCCACTCTCTATTTGGAATCCTGGGAGGAGGTCACCTTGTAAGCCAGACACCCTGACACATATGTGAGGACGTGGGGAAATTGGGGATTGGCCACATCAAAGTAAAGCTCAGTGATGCAGCTGTTCAGAATAGGACAGCCAGAGCTCAGCTCTCCCAAGCTACCTGCTTTTTCTATAAGATACATTGGAACCCAGGAGTTTCCATCGGCCCTAAAAAGGAGAAGCAGAAGGTAGCTGAATCCAACATTCCAACCATGGCATCTACTGTGGTGAGGGATAGCTCAGCTAAGAAGAATGAGTCCTACCCCAACATTCCATTCCATTCCCAACCTGAAGCCAATGGGAAACATGCTGAGGTTCAGTAGAGGGTGAGGTCAGCAGCCAGGAAGCACTGCAGTCTCTGCCAAGTTTAGAGAAATCAGATTGCAAGTAACACCGGCTTTGACTTCAGACACAAATGCCAGCAAGGCAAGCATCCCTCAAGTTAACGAGCAATGTTGTCATGGAAACCAAAATGGTTTGAGGACACCACATGAATCCAAAGGACTCCTTCCTACTGCCAAGAGGATGCAGTAAGACACAACTCTGCTCCATTCACCCAGATGCCATCTTGGAAGGGAACAGGACTGATCCTGAGGGAAGAATGTTCACTTAAAGAGACTAAGCTTTACTTAAAGTCAATGTTTCATATAGCACCTCTGATCCATAAGCCCCAACTAACTTATTCAAGAAAAGATGTGTATGGAAGACTCCTGGGCATTCCACAGAGTTGAAGCAAGGGCTGCAGTGGGCACCTGGGATGGGACTGGGGAGAGGACTCCTCCTGAAAATGTATCTGTGAAAAGAGAAAGGAGGACATCAGGAAAAGAGGAAAGTGAAGGAAAGCCTACAGTTGGGAAAGATAGAGGTAGCTTTAGGCTGTTGCACGGTATGCTTGGTGAAATGCTGAAAACCAGAAACTGGAAAGACCAAGATGAGAATGCCAAAAATGCAAGAATGAAGCATGTAGCTTCATTCTGTAAGCAATGAGGAGCTACTCAGTTTTTTTTTTTTAAAAAAAAAGCAGATGTGCATTTTAGAATGCTCACTCTGGCAGCAGCATGAGGAATGAATTTGGGGAGGAAGAGATAGATGGCTCTAGTCTGTGGGGGAAAGACCAAAGGATGAAAAGGCCAATGGAATGCGAGATTTGCTGCAGGAATTTTCCTCAGAAAGGGAGCATTGACAAATGACCCACAACTTCTGCATCAGCCCATCAGAGGTCAGTGCATAAACATATTCCCAGGATCTCTCTACTCTTGCCTTCTTAGGGATTGCAGTCCTGCCATTATCCTCCAGGTGCACACCAACTTACAAACATACCCTGGTATCTCACCTCTAAAAGGGTTCTTGATGCCCTTGTCTCCTTCCCATTTTTTCTATTCCACTTTTTAAACAGGGGTTTCTCTCCTCAGGCTCTTCTTACAGCTATTTTATATGAGCACTGTCGTTTCCACCATTATGTCTGCCATCTAGAAAGGATGAAGGAGAAAAGACAGTGGAGTCAGCGCCTGTAAAAAGAGATTTTATGGTAACTCTACCCAATGACTTCTACTTACATCTTACTGGTTTTCCCAAAAGGCAAGGAGGCAAGGAAACAGTTTGTGAACTAAACACTTTGTTGCCCCCCAAAAAAGGGTAACAGGAAAAAGGAGAGAATCGGTACTAGGTAGACAACCAGGAATTCCTGCTTCTCTTCCTTTGATCTCACATCCCCTTCCAATTTAACCTTCTTTCTTAACATACTTTCTCATGAGAGATTATCAATGTACACTACTTCCTTTTCCTTACTTCCCATTTTTGCTTCTGCCAATCTGGGTTCCATCCACGCCACACCATATTGCTAAATCCAACCAACAGACTACTCTTCCTCATGCTCAATTTATCTGTAGCATTCAAAAATTTCTCTAAGAGCACTCTCCTTCCTTTCTTCACTTCCTCAGTATCATACTACTGTGTTTTTCCCCTCACCCCACTAGCTATTCCTCATTCTCAAAATGACTGCTCCTTCTTTATTCAATCATATTCAATTAAATTCAAGTCTCCCTCTTGCCCTTCTCCTCTCTCTGATCTCATCCAGTACCATGGCTTTAAATATTGAGTGTATGCTGATAACCCCAAATTCATATCTCCAGTCAAGACCACAGAACTGATCTCTAGTCTCATAGATTTAGTTGTCTACTTGATATCTCAAACTAAGTTTCTTTGACCCTCCCCCAACCCCAAACCTGCTCCTTCTCAGAAAATGGAATCTCTGCCCACCTTGTACCCAGACCAAAACTAAGAAAAATTAATTTTGAACCCTTTGTCTCCCTCACTTTCCACATTCAGTCCATCAAATCCTGCCAGTTCACCTGTAAATATTTTGTCAATGTTATTCTCAGTACAACCACCCCAGCACATACCACCATCACCTCTTTCCTGGACTACTACGATGTTATTCTAATTGCTTCCCTTTTCTCCACTCTTGCTCCCCTTCAGTCCAACTTACAGAAGGAGCCAAAGTGATCATTCAGTATTGTAAATTGGATCGTTTCCTTCCCTACTCAGAATCCCATTATACCTTCTTATTGCACCAGAATGAAGTCAAACCTCCTATCCTAGGTCCTACGTAATACTTCCAATACATACTTCTCCAACTTTCCCCTCACTTTATGCCAGCTGGTCTTGTGTCAGATCCTCAAACCACTGAATTCTTTGTTATGTTAGAAATTGGAATTTGTTGTTCCCTCACCCTGAAATGTTATTTCTTTGCTCCTTACATGACTGCACATAGTACACTGCCTGTCACTCACTAGGCACTAATTATTTGTTGAATGAAGGATTGGAATGACAAGATAAGCATATAATGTTACATTTAATGTCTCCAAAACTTTAGAAGTTAGGTATTTTTAATCTCCAGTTTATAGATAAATAACCTGAGCTTCAGAGAAGTGATGTAACCTCCCCAAGGATTCCCAAGAAGTAAGTTGAGAAACAGGAATTCAAAGTCAGGTCATGCAGGTTCCAGAGTCTCTTCTTTCCTTCCACACGAGGCTGCCTCCCTCCACAAACTGTCTCTTCAAAAGGTCAGTCACCCTGATGGATCATTGCTGTGCTTTTGAGCTGACCAGAAAGTTAAGATAATGCCAGTTGCTTAAAATGAGACAAGGAATTGAAAAGTCATCCTAAGCTTCATTATGATTCCAGACTAATTGCAGTTCATTAAAAACTTGATTCTGAAGGCAGGAAGAAATTATTTTAATTAGCAATGGGATAGCAACAAGTCCAAAATCTCCATTTATGTTGAAGGAGGCTTTAATTAACAAGAAAAGTGGCTGTTTCCAGGAAGAATGGAGAAAATACTGAAATTGGTCCAGGTCTTTTGCAACTTCCTGGAGATATTTTATATCTCTCAAAGACTGCAATTGTCTGTAATAGCCAGTTTAACCACAAATATTTCCTTTTAGGCTAGCTACATTTTTCTCCTCTTCTCTCATATTGACCTGTGCAGGAAAGTCAGGAGAAGCAAAGTTAGGATAGAAAGCAAAAGTTATACCCCTACCTTTACTTCCTTTTACACTTGCTACCAACTTTTTATCATTCTTGGCACTTCAATTAGCATTTGAAAACAACTCTAAGAAGTATTACTGTTAAGAAACCTTCTTCATTGCATTTAACCCAGAATACCCAAGTTTATATGACCATGGAAGTCTATTTATAATTTGTGCAGTAGATAGTCTCCAGGATTGGCTACCACCAATTCCTCCCACCCATCCCTGTAGGCACAGGCTGCTCCTCCCATCAGCACATAGTCTATCTCCCCACCCCTGAATCTAAGCTAACCTTGTGATTTACTCTGCTCAATAGAACATGGCAAGAGTAATGCTGTTTCTGTTCTGGATCTAGCCCTAAGGAGGCCTGCCAGATTGTTCTTTTGCTGTCTTAGAAACTGGCTACCATGTAAGAAGTTCTACTACCCTATTGGATAGAGAGATCCAGCTAGTTTCCAGCCATTCCAGTTACCCTAACTGAGGAGCCAAACATTTGAGAGGTGCCTTTGGATGTTCCAACCCTAACCAATTTCCCAGCTCCGTGCCACCTCATGAGAGAATCCAACCAACACCACAAAATAGGGTAGAAAACAACACAGTTGAAGCCAAACAACCCTCAGAATCTTAAGAAATGATACGTAGTTTATATTCAAAGCCTCTAGGTTTTGAGGTAGATCATTACATAGCTGTGGATAACTAACACAATATACCACAGAACTCATGTTCTACCCAAGAATCATCTTGGAAAATCCCTTTATTTTATGAACAGAACAAATGAGATTCAGGGAACCCCAGTTTGGATCACCTAACCATTTGAGAAAAAATCTAGCTTTTCTGATTCCCTGTCCAGGGTTCTGTCCACAACATATGCTGCCACAAATCTACTGTCAAACAACAATACTTTGCAGAGTGACTGTTTCTGATCTAATGGTTGACTAGATTGGACACATTCAGACTTTAAGTCATTAGAGACTTTTAGAAACTTAAAGCCATCTAGTTAAATCTAGACTCATAATTGTAGTTTTATTGCTCTTCAACGTCTTCCCATTGAAAGTCTTCCCTTATTCCTAAGGATTATGTATAAGCTGACTGTCACAGGTTTACCAGTTTTACCCTGTGAGCTAAAATAATTCTTCTTCTCCTCCTCCTCCTCCTTCTCCTCCTCCTCCTCCTCCTCCTCGTCAGAGTCTCACTCTGTTGCCCAAGTTGGAGTGCAGTGGCATACTCGGTCACCGCAGCCTAGACCTACTTCAGCCTTCCAAATAGCTGGAACCACAGGTGCCGCTACCACATCCAGCTTATTTTCTGATTTATTGTGGAGATGAGGTCTCACCAAGTTGCTCAGGCTGGTCTCGAACCCCTGAGCTCAGGTAATCCTCTTGACTTGGTCTCCCAAAGTGCTGGGCTTACAGGCTTGAGCCACTGTGCCCAGCCAATAATTCTTTTTAAAGGATAAAAAAAGATTGATGTCTTGAGTAGAATTCTGGCGATGAATGGAAAATGTGTGCTTAGTTAATGTTCATTAATGTTAATGAAGATACTAGTGTAGGAAAGGAAAAAATTATTTTTCCTACTACCCTCCTAGGTTTTCCGGTTGGGGCCCTATAAGTTGGACAGGCAAAAAGACAGCTTAATGAGAAACATATGCAAGCCTATTTAATATAAATTTTATGTGACATGCATGATCAGAGAGACCAGAATGGTTTCTTTATCAATGATAATGAACCCTAAATGACCTACGGATGGGAGGGTTCAGGGCTCAGCTGCCATGACAACTTCCTAAATTCCTTTGATTACAAGAAAATCACTCTCTTGCTAAACTCTGTAACAAGAGCTATTAGACCCCCTCCTAACTCTGATTTACAACCCAGACCACTATAACTCTGATTGGAGAGAGGATGGGTCTTATCAGCATTCTCTTCTGATAAGCAACTGCAGACCTTAAGCCAGCTTCCGCCAGTGTAAAGAGGCTGAACACAAACTACATTTTTTGTGTTCCATAGTTTACCTTTTAATATAAAAAGCAAATTTCACCTCATTTTAATGCTAAAACCCCATCCCAAAGAGAATGTATCTACATATATGTTTATCCACTGAACATGAGTCTTTCCTCATAAACATGTGATATACTTTCCCCTAAGCCTGACAAACGTGTACAACTCTACTGTGTGATACAGGTCCTATGAGGTATAAAACCCAGCCTGCCCTTTCCCTCTTTGAAGAGAGAGCACCTTCAGTCCATGCCAGAGACTATCTCTTGCCAGTTTGCAAACTAATATCACCAGTAAAGTTCTCCTTTATACTATTTAGCCATCGCGGTGTCTTTTGGGTGACACACGGGAGCCTTCATAAGGAATAAATGATTAAGCCTGAGAATTATATTAAGTTTGGTAAAGTGTGGAAGGTTATGGAAACACATGACATGATAAAAGGGTATGAGTTAAGGGTAGCAAACTGGGGGGATCTCTCTAAGGCCTGTTTGCTCAGATTGTCAATCTTCATAATAAAAATGCTTCTTTCCTCCTAGTAAAGGGAAGGCACCTTTCACATGAGCAGCTTATGAGCTCCTTCAGGTGGAAAGGAGGAGAACAGAGAGTCAATCTTTCCTGCACCTGCTGTTTCTCAAATTCCTTCAGCTTAAAATATTCCCAAGGCATCATATTTTGGGGTAGCATGTTCTAAACCTCATCACTAGAAAGGACTTGAAGTCTCCTATTATTTACAGTGTTCCCTAGAGAGATACTGGCCCAAAAGAACACCGCTTTCAGCTAGATATTCTGAAATTCTGGACATTCACCTTCTCTTGGAAATGTCCTGCCAAAGGGGCCATGGTTTCCAAGGGCTACTGTGAGCCCACATTCCCTTCATAGGTCATAAGGGACACTCTCCAATGAGATAACTTCAATGTTCAGTTTCCAGGTACAAATATATGTGATCAGTCCACCATTTGGATCCATTCAGTGCTCTTTCTGACAGAGATTTTCTTTGAAGTCAGGTAAGTTATCTTCCAAGCATATGGGGTTTGGAGGACAGTACCTCAAGGGTAAGGAGGTGCAGAGAGTCCCTGGTTGCTAAGTGTCCAATCAGAAAGTAGGTTTGAAAATTTCCATTAATAGCCACAGCCCTTTAGAATAACCTTTTTAAATGAAAGTTCAGCCATCAACATTTCAATGCCTACATTTTTCTTCAAGAAGTAATAGACTTTTTCTTCCATTGGGATTCAAATGTCATAGTGAAGTATTCTCTGACATTTGTGGTGTGGTGTTTGTTTTAAGGGCCTTTGCATTTCCTGTTTAAGATGTTTTTCTGGGTAAGCTTGATAATTTTCTTTCGCCTGCTCTTTCAGTTAAATGCAAAACAACCTGATAATCTCCACAGCTTTGGTTCCTAACTTTTCATTATTATTATCCTAAACTCTGTAAATAGCTTCAACCCACTATGCCTAAATCTCTGTGAAAATGCCTACCTCCCCGCCTATGCCTATGCTACATCCTCTGCCAGGTGTTTTCTTTCCTGACCCTCCTCAGTCTCCATTTTATAAGTCCTACCTATCTTTCCTTCTTCCGAATTGACTGTGAATACTTTTAAACCATTGTTAAACTTTCTGCTGTGGATTATTGTCATGGTAAAAAAAAAATTCACTTTGGAGTTAGTCTAGATTTGTATTTCAACCCCACCCTTTATTACATGTGTGACCTAGGGTGGATTATTTAATCTCTCTGAACTTCAGATTTTTCGTTTATAAAATACAGGCAATAAAAGGACTTAACTCATACAGGTTGTTGTATAGGTTAAATAAAAAAATGTTCATTAGTGTATTAGACAGGATCTCAACAGGAACCAGACTACACACTCATATTACAATGGTTCTGGGAGGGTTTGAGAAGATGAGGGTAGAATGAGAGAGTGGCATGTTGGAGTCAGTTTATAAATTCTTTCATGAGTTGATTGTTAAATTTTCAGAAATGCTTGCAAACCAGTTGTCAAACACAAACGTTATTAAAAATTAAATTTTATAAACTTAAAATTAAATGTTATTGTAAAACAAAGGTAATAAATGCTCAAAACTCATTTTCAATTATTTTATTACACTTCACTATTATGTATGTTCTTGAAGGTACTTAGCATCTATCATGTCTCTATGGTAGGAACATTTTTTTTTTTTTACCATGAGTTTCTTTTTAATAGCTTTGAGAGGTACATATAGTTTTAGTCTGGGCTTTAAGTGTGCCCACCATCCTCACTTGTACACATTGTATCCAATAGATGATTTTTTTTTTGTCCCTCTACTCCTTCCTTCCTCCCCTTTCTAAGTCTCCAGTGTCCATTGTACCATTCTCTATGCCTTGGCCTATCCTCAGTTTAGCCCCCACTTATAAGTGAGAACATGCAGTGTTTGGTTTTCTGTTCCTGAGTTTGTTTACTTAGGATGATGTTCTTACAGTAGGAACATTCTATAACAGTGCATCTTTTCTCAACTTCATGCTCAGTGACAACCCATTGGTATCTTGAAATGAGCCATGGTGAGCATATTTACACCACAGAAATGGGCAAACACTACAAACCAGGACTCCCTCTCCCAATCTCCCCCCCACTCCAGGAGACACAGTTATTAAACAGCAGGAGCATGTTTAGGGAAACCATAGGGATCTTGCAAGTATCCCATGACTGTTATGACCTCTCGGTTCAAAAAGATAAAAAGAGGGAGCAGTTACCAGACGCTGGAAGAAAAAAGTTGTGACAGACACTATGACCTTTTGGGTCAAGAAACATCACTAACCAGAAGTGGTCCTGGGAAAAGAGAGCTTAGGAAATAATATCCCTGATCTCACTCTCCTTTTCTTTTCCAGCACTTCACTCTCCCACCTTCTTCCAATGTCAAACCAAACAGATGTAACAGAGCAAAGGAGGACGTCCATACAGGTCAGTTCCTAGAGCAGAGAGTAGGCGAGAGAAAGGTGAAGAGTGAATCTGCAGGATAGACCTATTCTGGGAAAGTTGAAAGATATCCAGGCTGTAAAATAGTGCTGTATCTGGTACATAAAAGGAGCTAAATTAATACTTTCTGTTGGTATTATTATTATGGTTAGTTCAACTCAACAAAAATTTGTTAAATATTATGCCAAATACCATTCTCCCAAGAAGCCCGGAGTCCAGTGCAGAAATATGTAAGTAAATAAATAAAGTGCACATCAGTGTACAATGCACTTGAAGTCTACTATAGGAGATATGTTGTCTTTCCTATTAGGTGACAAAACCTTACAAAACAGAAACCACACAAAATGATCAATTATTAGCCGGGCATGGTAGCACATGCCTGTAGTTCGGGCTACTTGGAAGGCTGAGGCAGAAGGATCGCCAGAGCCCAGTAGGTCAAGGCTGCGGTGCTGGGAGCGTGCAGCTGCACTCCAGTCTGGGCGACAGAGTGATACTCCAACTCAAAAATAAAATAAAATAAAAATTAAAAATGATCAATTAATATCTGTTGAATGGTGTGTTTTTATTTCCTCCGTGCCCAGGAATTATAGAATCTTCTGTGCATTATAGAATCTTTAAAAGGGAGGAACTGAAGGGAACTTATTTCTCAGTACCTCTGTGTGCCAGCTGCTTTACATATATTATCTCATTTCATCGCCAAAATAAAAGAATGTAAAACAGTATGTTAAAATTAAAGTTTTGACTGAGGAGACAAGATGATAAATATCAAGACACTAAATAGTGCTAGACCTACCATGAGGAAGAGATTTCAAAACTGGTGGCCAAGAACTGATTACATAACTTGCCCGCATGAAGGGCCAGGTTGTTAAAAAAGAGACAAGATCTCAAAGAGTGAATTTTGTGAAAAGAATTTGAGGAGTTATTGGAATCCTGGGAGTCTCTCCCCACAATGGCATAGAAGGAGCATTCTTGACCTCTCAACTCAAGCTTAATAAAGAGTGCTTAAGTATGACTACTAACAGATCCGAAGTTCTGTCCTCTGGAGTTTAGGGGTGCAGGGATTAGGTGTTTGAGTTCCTCCCAAGGATTCTAGCAGCCAAGAGAAATGAGCTGATAAATTTCTTTGGCAGATGAGTTGGTAAAGCTGCAGTTTTTGAGATCAGATTGAATGCCCCAATTTTTTTTATAAGCAAGGATTTTCTGAGTATCAGAGGTCAATCATACAGAAGACATCATCCAGTGTGTGTGTGTGTGTGTGTGTGTGTGTGTGTGTGTGTGTGTGTGTGTGTGGTGTTGTTGTTGTTGTTGTTGTTGTTGAGATAGGGTCTCCCTCTGTCACCCAGGTTGGAGTACAGTAACATGATCATAGCTCACTGCAGCCTTGAACTCCTGAGTTCAAGCAATTTTCCTTCTTCAGCCTCTCAAGTAACTAGTACAGGTGAACACCAAATACACACACACATACACACACACACACACACACAGAGAGAGAGAGAGAGAGAGGCAGAGTCTCACTAAGTTGCCCAGGTTGGTCATAAATTCCTAGCCTCAAGCAATCCTCTCACCTTAGCCTCCCAAAGTGCTGGGATACAGGCATGTGCCACTGGCCCTAATGGGTATAAAAAGACCCATCAGTGAGTCTGCACACAGCACACCACTGTGTGCAGCACCCCACTGGAGAACCAGGGATTGTGATGTAGCACCTGCCAAACAGGGTTGCAGGAAAAGAGTCCTGCAGGCAGCCTCCAAAGACACCACAGAAGAGGTCTTGAGAGAGAGAACTAGTAAATGCATCTCTACTGTACCCACCGTGTTCCCTTTTCCCTGTATCCTCTTTCTTTCTGCACCTACAATTATCTAAGTGAGGAAATGGAAATAGAGGCTGAGGAAAAGAAAAAATGGTGAACAGGAAAATAAAAATAGAAAACATGGCTAAATAACCACCTCTGAGAGTCAGACGGTTTCAAGCAGGGGAGAAGATTTAATTTTAAGTTCACAGAATGGGTTATCATCTAGAACTGGACAACTTTAATTACCAAGTAGAGATTGTAATTTTGGCTTAAAGTGAACTTAGGACTTTGCATTACCTAAGAATGAGCATAAAACTTATAAAATGGATCAAATTTTATCCAGTGGCTAGCTAAGAATATTATCCATTAAAAATTTTTTAAAGAAACAATGAAAGAAAAATAAAATTACATTAGATTGGATGCCATGTGTCATGTTTACTGGATTCAAGCATTATAAGAGGTATCACTATCCCCATTTTATAGATGGCCAAATAAACAAAGAAGATAAGAATCCAAGATAAGACAACCAACCAGACAAGTGGTATGACCAGAATTCAAAACAATTCTGACCCAAAAGTTATTGCTCTCAATTTTCTACATCATCCTGACTCCTGATCCTAGAAGATTAGAACTGGAAGTGACAAATATAAAAAATTATCTCACCTCTCTTGTTTTCAATAACAAAAAGCTAATATTTATTTGATGTTTTTACATAACTGGTATAGTGTTAAGCACTTCAGATGTATTATCTCATTTAACCCTCACAACACTCCATGAAATAGAGTAGTTCTCTAATTTGCAAATAAGGAAATAGAGGTTAGTTAAGTAGTTTACTCAGGTTCACACAGCTAGTAAGTAGCAGAGCCAAGATTTGAAGCCTGGTTGTCTGACTCCAAACCCCATAGACACTATTACGCACAATGACTTAGATAAATTAATTTTTCTAAGATCACACCAGAACTAAGTAAATTAAAATCTGCATCTTCAGACTTAATCCATCCCTCTTTCCATTGCAAAATCTCCAAAAGAGGAAGAAAGGAGAAGGAGAGAGAGAAGAAGAAGATTTTTAGCAACTATGAATATATCCAGAGGTATGATAGTTATCAAGGGGAAATTTTCTCTCATGGATGTGTGAACTACAGAACAAAACAATGAGCAAGATAACATAAGAAACCAATTTTGCCCCAAAATCTTATGTATGTAAATTAAAAGGCCAGACTTGCTTATTTATCTTATACCGTAAGGATTTTTTTTTTTTTTTTTCTGAGTTGGAGTCTCACTCTGTCACCCAGACTGGAGTGCAGTGGCCGCTCCCGGCCACCGCAGCCTCGACCTGCTGGGCTCCTGTGATCCTTCCACCTCAGCCTTCCAAGTAGCCGGAATTACAGGCATGTGCTACCACACCCAGCTGATTTTTTGATTTATTGTAGAGATGAGGTCTCGCAGCCCAGGCGGGTCTCGAACTCGCGGGCTCAGGCAATCCACTCACCTCAGCCTCCCAAAGGCGCAGGATTATGGGCTGAGCCACCGAGCCCGGCTACTGTAAGGATTTTTAATCATCTTAGTCTTAATATATTTATGCTACGAGGGATTCAAAATGGTTTTCCATGGCAGGTAAGATCTTCAATCTTACTTTCTGCCTTCACCAGAAATGAATGTGAGAAGCTTAGAAGGACAGAGTTTCTACAGGTTGTTATATTTTGTAATGTTACAATAATTATCAGTTAAGTAGGTAATGGTCTCCATATTGTTCACCCGTAAAAAGTTATCACTGAAAACTTTATACATTTGAAGGAGTGCTTTGTATTTTATTTCCATCAGAAGAAGATTCATACTCATGTATTTCATGAATCTGGATCCCATTTATTTTATTAAAAACAAATTTAACTATATCTTTACTGGAACTGGCTACTGATGACAATTAAAGATATCTTAAAATATAGGATTTTAAACATTTCTTCATTTTAGATAAAAAATAAAAATGAATTTCCTGAACTTGTTAAAATCACGTTAAAAATCTCTTTTTCCATTCCTATCAACATACCTCTATAAAACTGGTTTTTCTATTGTGTTGATAAAATCAAAAAATAGAAATATTTTGTATGGAATCACCTGTGAGTAGTGATAAGCCTCGTAGTAGTTTCATTCATCTTGTGTGTGTGTGTGTGCCTAAGGTTTGTTGAACTTCTTGGATATGTAGATTCAGAGTTTATATTAATGTTTGAAGGTTTTTAAACAATGATTATTCAACTATTTTTATTTCCTTCCCCTTTTTGGGACTCAAATTACACATGTATTTAGTTATAGAAAGCTATTCCACAACTCAATGATGCTCTTCTGTTTCATGTTTTGTTTTTTTTTCACCAGTCTTTTTCCTGAGTTTTATTTTGGGTAATTTCTATTGCTATCTCTTCAAGTTTACTTCTCTTTTATTCTATACTGTCTAATTTGCTGTTAATTCTATATATGCATTTTTTCATCTCAAGCATTATATTTTATCACTAGAAGTTCAGTTTTGATATCATCTATATCTTTACGTCTCTACTTACATTCTTGAATATAGAAAATTCAGTAGAAATAGCTGTTGTAATAGCTTTGTCTACTATGTTTATCATGTGTATCTTTTATGGATCTATTTTTATAGACTGATTTTCTATGTTTTCTTACTGTATTTCATGTCAGATAATGTTCAAAGTAATAACTGATGCATAATAAACTGCTCATATTTAAAGTCTATAATTTGATGTGTTTTGACACATGTATACATCCAGAAAACCATCAGCACAATCAGGAGAATGAATGTTTATATTATCTACAAAAGGTTCCTTGTGATCTTTTTGATCCCTCACTCTTGCTTCTTTCTTCCCATCCCTACCTGTCCTTGGACACTATTAATCTGTTTTCTGTGATGGTACATTGTGTTGCATTTTCTAGAATTTTATATAAGTGACATCATGTAGCATTATCTTTTTTTGTCTGACTTTTTCCCCTAAGTATAATTATTTTAAGTTTCATCCACACTACTAGGTGTATCAAATGTTTATTATTTTTATTGCTAAGAATATCTATTGTATGGAAAAACCTCAATTTGTTTAATCCATTCACCTGTTGATAGACTATTCACATTGTTTCCACTTCATAGTTTCTACAAATAAAACTGCTATGGACATTCATGTACAATTCTTTGGGTAGACACATGCTTCCATTTCCCTTGGGGAAATAACTAGCAGTAGAATGGTAGCATCATATGATAAAAACACTAGCCATTCTAGTAGGTCTCAAACAATCCCTAATGACTAATGATACTGAGCCTCTTTTCATGTGCTTATTTGCTATGTGTATATCTTTTTTGATAAAGTACTATTCAAATCTTTTGCCCACTTTTTATTGGATTGTTAAAAATTCTAAAGTGTGTCAAGAGTTATTTATGTAGTCTAGATACAATATTTTATCAGATAAGAGATTTGTAAATGTTTTCATCTAGTTGGCATAGCAGAATCTTCTAAAGACCTAATTGTCAGAAGTGTTTTTTGTTTGTTTGTTTTGCAAAGTTTTCAAAAAAAAATTTATTAGAGAAAGAAGAGAGAAAAGAAAGGGAGACATTCCAGATCTGGCATGTGAAAGAAATCTCCTGGCCAGAAGTTTTTATTCTAGATAAAACACAATTTATCTTTTTTATTTTCTTTTATAAATTGTTCTTTTGGTGTTATATTTTTTAAAATCTTTGCTTTATACAATATCATGAAGATTTTCTCCTGTGTTTTCTTCTAGAAGATTTTATATTTTACATTGAGATTTATGATTCACTTTGACAGTTTGAGCTGATTTTTGTATATGGTATGAGGAACGGATGAGGTTTAATTTTCTTACAATATTTTGCACGTGGATATTCAGTCATCCCAGCACTGTTTGTTAAAAAGATTAGCTTTTCTCTATTCAATTTTCTTTGAATGTTGAAAAACATTTGACCATATATGTGTATGTCCATTTCTGGACTCTTATTTTCCATTGGTCTATTTGTTTTCCTTCTTGTTTATACCATTTTGCCTGGATTACTGTAGCTTTTAAATAAATCTTAAAATAGGTCATATAAGTACTATCTAGTGCATTTTTTATCTCAGACATTGTAGCTTTTATTTCTAGAATTTCCATTTGTGTTCTTTTTATAGCTGTGTGTTACTTTTGTTTTGGGGTTTTGTGTTTTTGGAGTCAGGTTCTCACTCTGTCACCCAGGTTGTAGTACAGTGGCACAATTATGGCTTCCTGCAGCCTCAACTTCCTGGACTTAGGCAATCCTCCCACCTCAGCCACCAGAGTAGCTGGACTACAGGTGTGCACTACAACACCCAGCTAATTTTTTGATATTTTGTGTAGTCATGGTCTTGCTATGTTGCCTAGGCTGGTCTCAAGCAAACCTCCTGCCTTTGCCTCACAAAGTGCTGGGATTGCAGATGTGAGCCACCACACCCAGCTGTTGCTACTTATTATTTTCACTCTTCTCTCTTGAACATATGGACTGTAGAAAAAATAATTTTTAAAGTTATTTTTCTACTCATTTCTTATCTATGTCATCTCTAGGTCTGTTTCTGTGGATTGATTCTTTTAATCCTCATATGTATAGTATTTTTTGTCTCTTTGCAGGCCTGATAACTTTTAAGTGGATATCAGCCATTGTCAATTTTATTTTGTTCTGAGCTGGATATTTTGGTATCCACATTAGGTACTCTTGAGCTTTGTTCTGAGACACGGTTAAGTTACTTGGGAACAATTTGATCATTTAGAGCCCTGTTTTTAAGCTCCATTAAGTGGGACTAGAGCAGCCTTTAGTCTATGACTGATTTTCCCTACTACTAAGGCAATAATCTTCTGAGTACTTCGCTCAATATCCTGTGAATTATGAGGCTTTCCACTCAGGCTCATGAGTACTGAAACTATTTCAAGCTCTGTGTCATCTCCATAGATTTCTTCTTCTGTTCTTTTAAGTGGTTCTTACCCTAACCTCACTTAGTTTTGTTAGTTTCCTTATACACATGAGCTTAACTGTATTCAGCTAATGACTCAAGGGGGACCCTTTGTATGTCTCTGAGCTCTCTCACTGGGCAGGTCTCTCCTGCCTGGTAGTCAGAACTTCAAATCCCAGTCACATTGGCATTCTGGATTCCCAACTCTGTCTCCACATCTCAAAAAACTTCTGGTTCCACCTCAGTTCCCCTTCCCTGCACTGCTACTTGAAAATTCTCTCCAGGCTAAGGCAATCATAAAGCTCATATTATTTGTTTTTTCTTTCTCACAGAGCACTGTCCTACTTTGTCTGATGTCCAATGTCAGGAAATCATATTTCATATATTTTGTCAAGTCCCTGCTATGCTTCCATTCCATTCCTGCGAAACAACCTTTACTGCCTATTTGACTTCAGTCTTAACCTGACTCTTCTTTAACCTGGCTCCCCATTTTTTTTTTTTTTTAGATGGAGTCTCATTCTATCACCCAGGCTGGAGTGCAGTGGCATGCTCATGGCCACTGCAGTCTTGACCTTCCAAGTACCTGGAACTACAGGTGCACGCTACCACACCTGGCTAATTTTTTATTTATTGTAGAGACAAGGTCCTGCCAAGTTGCCCAGGCTGGTCTCGAACCTGCAGGATCAGGCAATCCTCTCGCCTCGGCCTCCCAAGGTGCTGGGATTATAGGCTTGAGCCACTGTGCCCAGCCTAACCTGACTCTTAACACTTACTCCTCTTTTTCATATTTGACAATAAATCTTTAATGTCACATGGATCAAGGAGCCCTTATGAATGGGATTAGTGTCCTTGTAAGAGAGGCCTCAGAGTGATCCCTTGTCCCTTCTTCATGTGAGGTTACAGTGTGAAGACACCATTTATGAGGAAGCAGGTCCTCACCATATGCTGAATCTGTTGACATCTTGCTCTTGGACTATCCAGCCCTTTAATTGTGAGAAATAAGATTTTATTGCTTATAAGCCATCCAGTCTATGTCTCAAACAGACTAAGGCCTATTTGGTCCTGAAAAAGGGCCTGCCTCTTGCCTTATAGACAACTGTCTTCTCACTGTGTGCTCATAAAACCAGAAACTGAACACTCAACACCAGAAGGACTCCAATACTACGTTACAAGTACAATAGCCAGTAAAACTGCCCTTCTGCTCCAGGCCCCCTGTGCAATGGGCCTAAATAGAAACACAGTGACATTTATGAGAAGAGAAGAAGAAAAGAAGGAGAAAAAACTCCTGTTCTCCTTTTTTACCACTATGGCTTCTATACTGGGGTTAGGTTGTGAGAAGTTTTAAATTGAATAAGTTAGTACAGCTTTGAAATAGACTGGATTGGGCTTTTTCAACCTAAGAGCAACTAGGAGAGCTTTGGAATATAGTTATACATTAATTGTTGGGGGAAAATGAGCTATTTCATTCTTTATCCCTGTGGAGTGCAGCTTATTCAATAGTCTTGTTATAAGTATGCTCCTCCTCACACAAGAGGAGTGCTGGGATCTGGGATTGAAGATAGTAGTGTGAACACAGTCTTTGGTGTCAGACAAAACTGTATATTCTGCCCAACCCAGCACTTGGTAGCTCAAGTGTTGTACTGTCTAAAACTCATAATAAGATATATATATATAATGTTCATAGTAACATTATTTTACCACTGGAAAATTGGAAATAACCAAAGTTGCTTAAAAATAAGAGAGTGATTGAATAAACTACAGCAAAACAGGATAACTGAGTAGTCAGTTCACTATATACACAAATACACATATACACACACCTCGCACCCCTGAGCCTTTTCTCTGCTGAATACCCACATGTATTCATTTGTCCCTTGAAACGATTAATGAGCAGGATCCCCAAAAACTAGGGAGCCATTTGGTTCACAGCACCAGAGAGAAAATGAGACTTGATGAACAAAATCAAAATATAGTTACATAAGAGGGCTTTAAGACAGTTCAACTTACTAATGTCCAGAAATCAGGTAAGTCATGAGTCACAGAGACCTGCGACTGTCCCCAAATTCTAATTTTATACGAACTATTTCTCTTCTTGAAACGACCAAACCCTATACTATGCTGACACTGAAAACAGCAATCTCTGAGTATGTCTATGAAGCATTATGTCGGGTCAGTTCCGAGGAATATAAATTCATTTTCTCACCACATAACCAGAAATGTTTCTGCTCTGCCAGTCATCACATCCCATTGCCCTGTCACTGTCTCTTGCATCGCCTAGCCCAGACTGTTGTACCACATTCCTGTCCACATCGGGCAGTCTCATCAGAGCTAATAACATACGTCCTGATTGTTACTATGTGGGGAGAGCATCTTACTTATGACAAGAAAGTCATGATAGTGAGATCATGGGTCAAGCCCCAGTGAAGTCAAGAGTCCTGTCTTCTAGCACTTCTCTGGCCAGCAAATACACCTTTTCCTGCAGTATAACCAATGGATGGCTTTAAGTGTTGGGGACCAGCCCTAACAATGCTGCTGTCCTTCTCCCAGAGCCTCCAACAGCTTTGAAGTAGCCAATCTCAAACCTTACCTGCTTTCGGACTCTATTCATTGTCTGACTGGTGACTTCTCTTCCCCTACTTATTTGATAGAGTGACATTTATGAAACTTCATGGTTTGTTTCTAGACAAACGTGAAGAAACCTGATCAATACTACTAAAACTAATTTCAAAATAGCTCAAGTATTTTACTGGTATGCAATTTTTTTTTTTTGAGTGGGAGTCTCACTCTGTTGCCCAGACTGGAGTGCAGTGGCATGCTCCTGGCCACCGTAGCCTCGACCTGCTGGGCTCCAGCGATCCTTCCGCCTCAGCCTTCCAAGTAGCCGGAACTACAGGTGCCCACTACCAAGCCCGGCTAATTTTTTTGACTTATTGTAGAGACAAGGTCTCGTCAAGTTGCCCAGATGGGTCTCGAACCCACGGACTCAGGCAATCCACTCGCCCCAGTCTACCAAAGTGCTGGGATTACAGGCTAAGCCACCGAGCCTGGCTAGTATGTAATTTTTAAAAATCTCCTTTCATTCTCTCCTGTCCATACCCATTCCCCCTAATCCCCATCTTACAGCCAGTCACTTTGATTCCTTTAACCCTTCCTCCAATTCCTCTGGGCCTCCTCCCACATACCTCTTGGAATGCCTCTCTCCTTCTCCTTTCCTACATATTCTCCATTAGAAAAGCCAAGAACTAGTATGGCAAGCAGACCTCCTGCTCGGGGGCAGGGAAGATGATAAGTATGCACTTTCGTACTTTAATGAATATATCTCTTCCCACTAGCATCGCGGAGTGACCAGAGCTCTGCTTTAGTTTAGACAACAGGTGAGGGCAGCAGCCATTTTGAACAGCTGTCTTTCCTTCCACAGAAACTATTAAATGGGGATGTTAATGTTTTCCTTGGAATTGCTAGTTGAGAGCTAGGGTCTTATGTTACTCATCAGGAAAGATTTAATCTCTTCTTCCTTCTCTGGCTGTGATCCAGGAGAGCAGACAAAGGACTGTGAAAGGGATGTGAGGCAGCAGAGGCTGATGTCAGCAAAACTAAAAAAGATGATCCTTTAGTGATAACCTGCCCCTAGTGAATTGTGCCCATTGTGTTAAACCTAGTAAATCTTTCTTTCTTTTTTTTTTTATCTGTCTGAAGACAAAGAGCTTGTAATCTTACTTTATTTCTGAACACCATAAAGCAACAATAAGACTAACACATCTAGTCAGGGATGAGGGAGTAAGTATTGATTAGTGGCCCTCCAAATGGTCAAGACAATATTACCTAAGCAGCTACTTAAAATGGTGTTCTTCAATGACTTGGAGAAATGCTCACAACAAAATAAGCAGGATACAAACTACATAGAGTGTTACAGTATAACCCTGCTTCCTTAGAGAGAAAGAACATGCACCTGGAAAAATACATCAGTCATGTTGATCTCTGGAGCGGGATCATTCTTTATTTATTCCTTTCTATATTCCCTAGAATGTTACTGTTTAGAGTGAAAGTGTTAAAAATAAGTAAGACATGTCCCTGAGACTGAGTGGCTCTCCAGTGGCCCACAGGTGCTCAGGAACATTGCCATTTAAGCTCATCTGTGCCCTGTATTGCTGCCAGGCTCCCTGAGCTTCACTCCCCAGCCCATCTCATTATGCTCACCCTCCTCCCTAACGAACACTTTTTCCCATAACCCCAAGTCTGCCTAAACCCAACTGCCAGAAAGACATAGACAATAGGATACTTGAAAAAGCAGCTGCAATGCAGAGGGCAAGAGAAGGGAAAGGAGAAAAGCAGATGGCTGCACTCATTTAGGTAGAAACTGCCAGTGAGATGTTCTGGGTCATATCTGCTTCTGTTAGGAGATAGAACAAAACATCTGGAGAAGCCACCTTAGACAAACTCAAGGGCATCTCTATGTGAAGCTAAATTTGACCGCTGTATTTCCATGGGAACCAATATAGTCTTAATCTTAACGCTTTTCTTTTTTTTTTTTATGAAGTACAATTTGTGGACAACCTGATCAACTTCAATATGCCTGTGAACATTTGCAGAAAACAAGGTTGGTGGCCAAGAGGCCTTGGTGAGTGTGTAGCAGGAAAAATAGAGAGATCGTGACATTGAGACTATTACAGGAAGTGGCACTTTATTACGCTGGCTAGCACAGCACAGCAGCCCGAGAATTTCATGCATCCAAATCAAACTTGAGCACCCCAGAACAGGTGACCTGGGTTCTTATACCCTCGTTTAGGTAAGGGAGGGGGTCGTGTTGAGTGCTTACATATTTCCTTTGGAATCTTACAAGATTGTACTCAGCAAAATCAGATTTTTCAAAGAACAAATGGTTTCTAGGAACTGCAGTCTTGTAAACTGTCAACTTCAGAAGGGGGGTTTTAGATAAGACTCTTTTTCATTTCCATGAAATAGCCAGTCTCTGGGCCATTTGGCCTTTCTTAAACAAAACCTGCCTGATGCTGGGTGGGCCTTTAAAGTTGCAACTTGCCTTTCAAAGGGAAATACCTTTAACTGCTATCAACCTTTCCTTCTTGCCGCTGGGCTAGTGGCAGCCCAGGTGAGGCCAACTGCTGATCCCGAATCAGCCACATGTGTTTCTGTGTTTATTCACTCAATCACACAAGAAATATATTTGAGCATATGCCGCCTCCTGCCACAAGTGCACCACAGTTTGGGATCTAGCATGCTAGTCTTCTAGATTTGGAGCTGGATTTCTGTCAGCTCACCAAATGACTTTAACTCTTGGATATGTACCCACACAAACAAATTCATAAGGGACTGATAGATCATGAAAATGCAAATTAATTTATTAAAAATGAAATTATGCTAAATATAGAGTTGCCATATGATCCAGTAATTCGACTCTTAGGTACATACATAAAAGAACTGAAAATATGTCTACAGAAAAATTTGTGCACAAATGTTTACAGCATTACTATTTATAATAGTCAAAAAGTAAAAGTAGCTCAAATGTCCATCAACTGATGAATGAATACATAAAATGTGGTAAATCTATATAATAGACTACTAGGTAATAAAAAGAAAGCAGTATTGATACATTGAACAACATAGATGTAACTTGAAAACTTTAAGCTAAGTGAAAGAAGCCAACCATAAAAGGTTACACATTGTATGACTCCATTGACATGAAATGTCCAAAATAGACAAATCCATACAGACAGAAAGTAGATTACTGGTTGCCAGAGGATTGGGGTAGAAGGAGTTGGAAGAAGCTACTAACCAGTACGGGGTTTCTTTTTGGCACGATGAATATGTTCTGAATTAGAAAGTGGTAGTGGTTGCACAAACTTGTCAATAAACTAATGAATCACACACTTTAAAAAAGTGAATTTTATGTTATGCAAAATTTTATAGTATGTGCATTTTATCTCAATTTTTTAAAATTAAAAGAATAGCTGCTTAGATGATAAGATCATCTGACCAGCTCACTCTCCAGGCTCTCAGATGAGCACTAAATCATAACCAGAACATTTGACAAGCATGGATTTTGAACAAAGGGTATTTGT
Source organism: Carlito syrichta (assembly GCF_000164805.1). Lineage (NCBI taxonomy): Eukaryota > Metazoa > Chordata > Mammalia > Primates > Tarsiidae > Carlito > Carlito syrichta. The sequence goes on from NW_007253189.1 coordinate 770,322, forward strand.
ATGATTTCAGTGCCTTGTAGCAACTGATCTGATCCCTCAGTGTGTGTGTCTCAGCCCACCACATGAATAGAACTACTTGGTGGGCACATGAGATGCCCATGGCTCAACTCCACAGCCCCAGACTGCTGGATTGGCACAGACTTAGACTAAAAGACTTATTCTAGACCTTCCCTATTTCCACTTGGAAAGAGCCTACAGATAATAATTTTTTCTGTCTCTGAACAAGGAAGAGTGGGCAGAACCAACAGAAAGAAGATGGTCAAATAAGACAATTCATAAGACTGACCACTCAGTGAGATATCTGATAGCCTGATGTAACCATTCAGTGTAGCCAACCTTTTGTGATTACCTATGACACATCCAAAACTGTTCCATTTTTTTTTTTTTTTGAGTTGGAGTCTCACTCTGTCACCCAGACTGGAGTGCAGTAGCACGCTCCTGGCCACTGCAGCCTCAACCTGCTGGGCTCTGGCGATCCTAGTGCCTCAGCTTTCCAAGTGGCCAGAACTACAGGCGCGCACTATCATGTCCAGCTCATTTTTTATTTATTGTAGAGATGAGTGCTTACCAAGTTGCCCAGGCAGGTTTCAAACCCATGGGCTCAGGCAATCCACTCACCTCAGCCTCCCAAAGTGCTAGGATTACAGACTGAGCCACCGAGCCCAGTCCCAAATTTTTGGAATCTCATAATGAATAGCCAAATCGTTTGAGTGATTATCTGGCTCAGTTAGGGGCAGCCCTTTGAAAGAATGGGGCAGAGAAAACAATCATCATGCTGTCTTGTGCACTCATTGCACAATTAACCCCAGTGAACTGTTTATTTATTGACCTTGAACTAGTTTCTAAAGAAAGATGGACACAGAGAGATCCACTGGGGTGGTTACAAAGGCAGATTTTTTTTCCCCTAAATAATGAAGCTGTCCTTTCAACACAGCTGTGCTTTCAAATGCAGGTCTCTGACCCAAGTAGAGACATCAGCAGCAACAGATACATTAAGAGGCTGAGTCAAGGCCAGACAGGTGTGACACTCTCCATTTGCTGTTCCTTCCCACCTTGTAAAACCCATCTTCCCATTTTTCTTTCCTTATTTTCAAAACTTTAATACTTACAGAAATGGAACCTGTCAATGTAGATGCTTCTCTTACAAAGAACTTTCAAATGAATTTGGCTTGTGTCATCCTCAGTTCGTGACCCTCACCCTCTGTCTGCATTCCCACATTGCTATGTTGTGACCTTGCCTGTCCCACTCTCAGCAACGGATGTTTACAGAATGGACTGAATTGGTATAGTCTTTCAGGGCTTTTAATAGTTTTACTTTCTTCTTATCAGTTAAGAAAATGGGCATATTAAACTATGAAGAAGAAACAGTTTTTTTTTTTTAAATCCTTCATCTTTAAAACTTCTTAAGAAACTTATTTAGCCGGGCTCGGTGGCTCAGCCTGTAATCCCGCGCCTTTGGGAGGCTGAGGTGAGTGGATTGCCTGAGCCCGCGGGTTCGAGACCCGCCTGGGCAGCGAGACCTCATCTCTACAATAAATCAAAAAATCAGCTGGGCGTGGTAGCGTGCGCCTGTAATTCCGGCTACTTGGAAGGCTGAGGCGGAAGGATCGCCGGAGCCCAGCAGGCGAGGCTGCAGTGGCCGGGAGCGGCCACTTCACTCCAGTCTGGGTGACAGAGTGAGACCCTCAACTCAAAAAAAAAAAAAAAAAAGAAACTTATTTAATGTTGCCACCAAAGTCAACTATAAGTAGATCTGAACATTTGTTTAAAAGTGTCATTGTTTTCCCTCATTGACTTTTGTGTTCTGTTTCCGTTTTTTTAGTTGGTAGTAAATTAGGAATTTTTATTTTGCCCTGTAAAAACCAACAGCCACTTTGGTGCGCTCAGGGTGCCATTTTAGGCTAGTTGCAGACAATTAAATCATATATATTGTGTACCTGAATTCTTGCCTGTATTTTCTACAATCTTTTCTTAATTCAGACTCATCTTAAATCACCAAAACAACTTATGTCCTGTAATAAGCAGAATCACTAGTTTTTCGTTTGTTTTTGCTTTTTGTTTTTGAGGGGAAGGGTAGGGGGTATATCAGTCAAATACATATCTCTTCATTTCATTATCTACATTTCACTAATTTAGCCTGAGAAATTTTAGACCCATCAGTTTACTTCAGCTTCCAGTTATTACCATTGCACTTTATGATCAAGTGTTCCTCCTCTATGTCTCTTTGACATTGAGATACCCAGCATCTCTATGTCAAAGAAAGAAGAAATGTTTTGTGTTTTAATAAGCACAACTTTCCCTGGTACTCTTTCCACATGCTTTGACAGCAGCTTAAAATTTTTCTATGTTCTACTTCACTGTATTCTAATGATTTTCTTAATTGCCTCTCCAACTAGACTGAAATACCCATGAGGACAGAAACCATATCTCATTTATTGTCTTAGCTCTTATTCCTACAACAGAGAAGGTGTTAAATAAATAATTGTTGCATGGAACAGAAGTGTTACTGGATTTAGAAGGTAAGGTGTGGGTTCTGAGATTGCCAGCAGTAACTCAAGTTTTAAAATATTTTGTGAACTGACCACATTATTTGTAGAAAGTCGGCACAAAGTACCTGTTTGTTGACATCTGCCCCCAAGCAATTCAAGACCACAATGTAGCAACCCAGTCATTTTTTCCTAAACCTTATTATTATAAAAAATCCATACCTCAAGAAAATTTATACCAAAAAAATGAATATCTATGTACCTACCAGGTAAGTAACAAAATGTTGACAATTTTTGTTGATCTCTAGTCTCATTTGCCTTATCTTTATCTATGAAGATGCGTAGATGTTTTTAAATAGCTGTCAGCGTTCATAGAACATCTAAAGCAATGCCATTAAAAGGTCACTCCATTGCCCACAGAATGAAGAGCTGATCCCTTATAGAGATTCTCAAGGCCTTTTGTGACCCAGGTCTCATTACCTATTTTTTGGATTTATCTGTGGCTGCTCCTCCACTTCATACCTTTCCCTGTCAGGCTGGACTGCCTTAAACACTAGGATCAGCATTCAGCTTTCTTTCTTCTCCCTCTGAGTCTTTGTGCATACTTCTCCGTCTTCCTGGTACATTCTCCCACACCTCTTTTCATCTGGCTAATTCCAACTTTGGTTCTTAAGGTAAATGTCTTCTCCCTTCTCCAGGAAGTGTTACTGACATCAGGCTGTTTAGGAGATTCCGCCACCTGCTTCCACAGTACCCCTGCCAGAACTTCTAAAATATGGCATATGCCCCTCTCCATCTAGACCTGACCAGGTGATAGGAATCATATGGCCTTTATCTCTGCATCCTTCATTCCTAGCCGGGGCTCTCCACATAGTAAGTGCTCAATGAATATTTGTTGAAATCATAAATCCATGAAGAGGTCCTAACCTATGCTGGCATTATAGAAACCGAGGAACTGAATGCTCTTGGCAAATTCTTCTTTTGGCTTTAGTTTCTCCATTTATATTTGATGACATTTAGGGTTTCTTTTAACCCTCAAACTCCATTATTCAATAATGTAGATGGAGTAGCTTCTAGAACCACTAAATACCAAGCAATTTCTATGGCAACAACAAAGTTCTATTGGCTCAGTCTTATAGGATGTTAACCTGAATGCACCAGCCACTAGGAGATACCTCCCTTCTCCCAGAGGCCATCTAGAGGAAGATTACATGAACTGTCCCCTCCTCCTCTTAGTTGGTCCTTCCATCCCAGGCCTGTTTCTGAGACTCCCAGAGATTTAACAAATGGTTACTATAGAAACAGCATCCCTCCTGGAAGACTTTTTTTCCTTATGTTCCAATCAACTACTCCTGATTGTGCAGATTAACTCCCAGTGAATTCAGGACAGGGTCAGAACAAAAGCTGACTCAAAGAGGGAAACTGGGAAATAACATATGACATTTGTAGCAGGCTTCACTTAACACCAGCTCATCTGATTCTCATGTCAACCAAGGAAAGTGATTGTTATTATCACCATCTTATTACACAAGAAAACTGAAGCTCAGTTCAGAGAATTTAAGAGGCTTTCCTGAGGTCACAAAGTTAGAGTGCGATTGTTAGAGTGGCGTGATTCAAAGCCAAGTATGATTTCAAAACTGTGTTCTTTATCCCTAAGAATTACTGCTCCATAATTAAGCAGATACCTGTGAAACCTTAGTGGCATATGCTTAAAGAAAATGGGATTCCTGGAAATGATCAGGTATTGAAGACTTACCAGCAGTCCAACCTCCCAAATGTAAATGATCATTTAAAACTGACTGGAGCTGGTGCCAATGTTCTATTGAATAAATAAGCCAGAACTGCAGAATGCACCAGGCACTCACAAAACTCAAGGTTATTGGACTGTTGTAAGGACACCACACCTCCCCAAAGTCGTACCCTCTCGCCTTTAGTTTATTTAATTCTCACAAAAGATTTATGAGAGGTAGGGCAAGGTTTGTCATGCCCATTTTGCAGATGAGGACATGAAGACTCAAAAAGGTAACTAGCTTAAAGTTAAATAGCAAGTAAGTGGTTTAAAATAGCTTATTCTAGATCTGACTACAATTCATGCCCCAAGCACTAAAATTTTAACCATCTCTAGTCACAGAAGTTATGGCCAACAGAGATGATACAACGATAAGGGCCACCATCTATTGAAACCTACATGTCCAATATATTGGAAAGTTAAAGGGACTCTCTTAAGGTTATTTTCTCCTATCCTCACAACAACATCATGGAGTAGGTGTTATAGGTTATATTTTACTGATTAAAAAACTGAATTCAGACAAGTGAAGGTAAAAGCTGAATTTCAACTCAGGTATATCTGATCCCAAAGCCCAAGTGTCCTTTTAGCTGATGCTTATAATCATCTCTACAAAAAAAACCAGACCTGTAAAGAATAGCAACAATTAAGTTTCACTCTACCTTGCTGTCACCTGATAGATTCCTCAGTTTAGTATGCTCTCACTTCTCAAATAAAGCCCTCCACCTCTCTTTATCAGGCTAATTCCTGCTTTGGTTTTTAACATAAATGTCTTCTTCCTCTTCCAGGAAGTATTCCTGACATCCTCAGGTTGTTGAGGAGCTTCTACCACTTGTTTCCACTGTATCCCTGTCAGAACTTTTAAAACATGGCATAGGGGATGGGATTGGCAATTGAGGAAAACTGCTAGGGGAGGGAGGGTCATATCTCATCAATGAGGGTAACTGCATAATCAACATTTGTATACTTAACACTGAATTGTACTCCACATCTTTATAATTAAAAAAAAGAAATGTCCAAAAGAGGCAAATCATAGAGACAAAAAATAGATTAGTGGTTGCTAGGGGCTGGAGAGGAGGCAGTGGGGAGTGACTGCTAATGGTGATGAAAGCATCTTAGAACTGGATAAAGGCTCAGCACAATACCATGAACATACTAAATGCCATTAATGATAAATGTTATACTATGTATATTTTACTGCAATAAAACAAAACAAAATGAAAACAAAGAAAAAATAAATAAATAAAATAAAACATGGCATAGGCCGAGCGCAGTGGCTCAAGCCTGTAATCCCAGCACATTGGGAGGCCAAGGTGAGGTGATTGCCTGAGCCTATGGATTCAAGACCTGCCTGGGAAACTTGGCGAGATCTCATCTTTACAATAAAATAAAAAAATTAGCCGGGCATGGTAGCACGCACCTGTAGCTCTGGTTACTTGGAAGGCTAAGGAGGAAGGATAGCCTGAGAACAGCAGGTGGATGCTGGGGTGGCTGTGAGAGTGCCACTGCACTCCAGCCTGGGCAATGGAGTGAGACTCCAACTCAAAAATACAAAAACAAAAACATAGCATATGCCCCTCTCCATCTAGACCTAACCTAGGTGATAAGAATTATATTGCCCATTTCTCTGCATCCTTCATTCCTAGTCAGGGCTTTCCACATAGTAAGTGCTCAATGAATATTTGTTCAGTTTTCTGGATGCATGTGATGCAAGATAACAACAGCTTAAAGATGGGACATTATTATTCTTTGACATAAATAGCCCAGCCCTGACATGGCAATTTCAGAGTGATCAGAACCCGAGGCACCAACCAGTTCTCTCTTCTGTCATCATTATGGTGTATTCCTCATTCTTGCAGTCCAAGCAATTGCTAGAATTCCAGTCATCAAGTCTAAGTTCCAAGCAAAAAGATGAGGAAGAGATCAAGAGTAATGCACTTCCTTCCATTAACAGACGTCCTGGAATTATCATATAGCACATCCCCAGACAAACTTAGTTATACTTCGCTGCCTCACCTAGCTGCAAGAGAGGCTGGTAACCACATCATTCAACAGGACATTCTCTTACTGAGGAGGAAGGGAAGAATGGATGATAGAGCAGGCAACTTACAGTGCTAGTCACATCATCCTTCAAGACTCAGTGTTAGTTCCATCTCTTCCCTGAAGCCTCCTGACCACTAAAGCGCAACGTAGTCTCACTCTTTGATCTCATTTCACATTTATCAATATGACTCTTAGCATGCATTGAATTCACTTCTGAATTATGCCAGGCATGACAAATAAACAGATAATAGAGAGCCAGATAGATGTATCTGGATATGGAGGCTAATCAAGATATGGTTATGAACAGATCTAGACATAGTGGCAAATAAAGATATAAATGTAAACTTTCAGATGAATAGCACAGTGGCTCCTGAAAAAAGTACAGACTTTGGAGTCAAAGTCCTGTTGTTACTCTCATTGTCTGTGCAAATTTGTATGTTAAATACCCTAAGCCTCAGTTTCCTAATTGGTGAAATGAAGATCACAGTTGTACTTCCCTAACAGGGTTCTTGTGATGGCTAGATAAGATAACGCATGTGGGCTGGGCTCGGTGGCTCAGCCTGTAATCCCGCGCCTTTGGGAGGCTGAGGTGAGTGGATTGCCTGAGCCCGCGGGTTCGAGACCTGCCTGGGCAGCGAGACCTCATCTCTACAATAAATCAAAAAATCAGCCGGAAGTGGTAGTGCATACCTATAATTCTGGCTACTTGGAAGGCTGAGGCGGAAGGATCACCGGAGCCCAGGAGGTCGAGGCTGCGGTGGCCGGGAGCGGCCACTGCACTCCAGTCTGGGTGACAGAGTGAGACTCCAACTCAAAAAAAAAAAAAAGATAACGCATGTGAAGGACTTAACACTATGCCAGGCATTCAGTAAGTGCTCATAAAATATTAGCCACTTTATTTCACTGCCATTTTTTACAATGATCTTATGGGATTTATAATATTATCCTCACTTCTAAAAACAAGAAACCAAGGCTTGGGGAAGTTAAAGAACTTGCCTAAGGTAACAGTGCTAGTGGTGGTACTACTGAGCTGTGAACCCAAATTGAACCTCAAATCCTGAACTCTTAGTTCAAAACCTGTCTTATGTTTTTTTTTACCCCTACCATGTCAGATCCTTAGTAGGCTTTCCATAATTGTCTTCTGTGACAAATTCAAATGAAGCAACTGTCATTCTGTCTTTTGCTTTAAGGCTTTCTAAGCTGTTATCTCCACAGCATGTTGAAATACAGGAGAAAATATTTTTAATTTTCAGGATAAGGATCATTTGAATATTAAATCCATATAGGGTAGAAAATCTGATTGAAAAGATTTTATTTAAAAAGAAATGAGCTCAAGGTGTTTTTTGTTTTTTTTTTTACTATCAGAAGAATAATAAGGAAAACCAGATGCATCAAAGTCAAACACTAAGTTGCTCTCCCTTAGAGATGAAATTTAGTATTCCAAGCTGCCTACTTAATTTGCTCTAGGTACAAAATAACTTGAGTCCCCTTCTTACTAAGAATCAGGATATTTTCATAAGCGATAACTCAATTTTGAGAGATAATTGCCCTTGGGAAGGGAGGATTCAGTACACCCACATATACTTCTAAAAACTGAGATATGCTTAGTCCATTGTAACTGATAACCTGAACAGAGGGCACTCTTACTGTACCAGTCATGCTGTGAGAGACAGCAGATCCAATTTCCTTTGCAGTCCTCTAAGTTGGATTTTTAACAGTGGTGTGATGTGAAAACTCTTGAATTCAGAACCAAAACTTCTGGGCTCTAGCTTTGGATTTAGCTATGTGACTTGCCCACTTTGCATTTCAGTTTCAGCTTCAATAAAATACAAGAGATGGACAATCTGACCAATTTAGGTATCTTCTAGTGGAAACAATGTTTTATACCTGAGATTAATTCTAGACATTTACAAAGGATTAGGTAAAGCATATTAAATGTTACAAGTCTCATTCTAATTTATTTTGTTGAATCTATTTTTGTATAAGTCATCTTTTCCCCTTCATTTTCTTTCTTCCTTTGAAGGGATGATCTTACTTAGAGTTTGTTCTCTGTATAGAATATTATGCATTGTTAACATGCTGATGAATATTTCTTTAAAAATCTAACATCTGGATAGCATTTCATATACTTCGAAGCAATTTTACTGGCATTATCTCACTCAGTGTTCACAAGTAACCCCTGAGATTATAATTATATTATTGATACATTGAAAAGGTGGATTATGGATTTTGGAGTCAGCAAGCCTGAAGCCAAATTTCAACACAACTCTTATAAGTTAAGAGAGCTTAGGAAAGTTACTTAACTTTCCTGACCCCTCCAATTTCCTCATCTGAAAAACTGGGAAGATGGTAAAATAAGACAGAGTTCTTTTTCTTTTTTTGAGTTAGAGTCTCACTCGGTCGCCCAGACTGGAGTGCAGTGACCACTCCCGGCCACCGCAGCCTCGACCTGCTGGGCTCCAGCGATCCTTCCACCCCAGCCTTCCAAGTAGCCGGAATTACAGGCACGCGCTACCATGCCCGGTTGATTTTTTGATTTATTGTAGAGATGAGGTCTCGTTGCCCAGGCGGGTCTCGAACCCACGGGCTCAGGCAATCCACTCACCTCAGCCTCCCAAAGGCGCGGGATTACAGGCTGAGCCACCGAACCCGGCTAAGACAGAGTTCTTACGTAAAGAAACTAGTAGCCTCATAGGTCAGTGCTCCCTTTATCTTTGGAGAAAATGGAGAAACCAGAAAGTTTAAGGTAGTCTCCTAAAGTACAAGCTGTTCAGGACAACATCAAACTAGAGGGAGGTGAGAGAAGAATCAAATTTAAGACACCTACAAAAATGGTACTTTGGTTTCTCTTACTGTTATTTGAATGCTAAGAAATGGGTGCATTTAATCCTTGGAGCGGGACTGAGGAAAGTGTCAGTCTGTGTACCGAGTTAAGGAATTCAGAAACATCTAGAAAACCCAGTCATTCATTCTTGCATTCAAGGAGCACTGAATAAGCATGTACTGTTTGCATAAAGATCTGCTAATCCTCCAGAAAAAAATAAAAAGAGTGGGGTGGGTGAGGGATCTGGAGGTTAGAACAAGGCCCTGAGGCACGGGATTTTTTTTTCTCTGTATCTTATGGAAGTGATGGAATCCAGTGGGCTAATAGTGGACTCTGGGTAGGTTCTTGAGTCATTGGTTTATTCAGACATTATGTTGGGTACCAGAGACATCAGCACTTGTCCTCCTCAAGTTGCTTATGGTCTAGAGGGGACACATCAATAACCTGGGAAAGACATGAGTGTTCAAACAGGGATCAGAAGTGTGTTAACAAAAGACCATGAGATCTTTGGAGGAAAAAGGAATCTGCAGATTGGGGAGATGCAGTCTTCAGTGTAAAGCAAAAGCACACTCCAATGAGGGGCTGAGGGGAAGGAGATTATAAAGCCCAAAACTGCAGGGTTGGGGAAGGGAGTCAGGGGATTGAGGAACAGAGTCTTGATTGAATGATCTTTAATCCTAAAGTCACCAGTCTCTGAACTGACTGGTTCCAGATGGTCAGAGGATACGAGGTGGTCTGCTTGTGGTAAGTTGGTTAATTTCAAGCCCCAGTCTATCTCAGTACAAACAGAGGAACCGGTTTGGCTTGATTGTAGGAAAGGAGGTCCTATGACACTTTTACAACATCTTCCTGAGAACACAGAGTATGTGACCACTTCCCAACCCAGCTATGCCACCTTGTTCTAACTTTGAGCGCCTCAGTTAACCACAGGGAATCCATTTTGTCTGTTGCACCAGGGACTTAACAAGAAAGTGATTCTGCCTGGGAAGATCACATAGGCATCCCAGAGAAGATGATGTTACAGTTTAACCTTAGGGCAAACCTTAAGAGGTGTTTACCAGACTGCCAAGAGGAGCAATCATTCCAGGTAGAGGTGGCACAATGCCTAGAACCACAAATAGGGATTTGTAGGGGAGCAACAGGGGTAAGACTAGAGAGATAGTTGGTCAGGATGAAATCCTAAAGACTTTGAATAGAATTTTAAATGACACTATACTGTAGATATTGAAACGTCAGTAAGGTTACATGAGGAAGTAATACATCCACTGGGACAATGTGAGATATCCTACTGGCCAGCACTCAGAGATGGACTTGTGTAATAGAATGAGGTTCAAGAGAAACAACTGGAAGACTAATCAAATGCAAATTCACTCAAAATTCTAGACACCTGAATGGTGCAAAAATTGTAATTATTTTTCATAAAAGTTTAGAGGGAAAATTAATTCTCAAAAACATTTCTATTTGGGGGCAGCTGTGGTTTAGTAGGCTGGACTTGAAAACTGTTTAAATTCTGACTTTCTCACTTATTATCTATGTAATGATGAACACGTTTCTTAAACTCCTTTACTCAATTCTATCATCTGTAAAATGGGAATAATATGTCCAAACTTGTGTGGTTGTTGTGAGATTGTGATAACACACATAAAGAAATAACATGCAGTAGTTAACCTGATGAATTATGTTATTATACAAATTTTTTTTAATGTGCCTAAGAGTCAGCTATCTGAGTGTATGTAAACATGATTTAATTTAGAGTATTCAATCTATAAGAATTCATTTTGCACATGACATTCCTATAACACATTTATTCCTTAAAGGGAGATTTGATAGCTTTAAAGGGAGATTTGATAGCCTCTTCTTGGTAGTTTTCTATCTGTTCCTAAAGGCCACATTCTTAAAATGTTAGGTAGGAGAACGAATAAAAGGGAAAGTAGGGTGGAAACTGTTAAATCACTAAATTATGTGTTTTATCCTACCATTTGAATTATACAGTGACATTTGACCTTTCTCAGTTTTCCTTTTATTTTTCTCCTTATCACTCCAGTCACCTCAGACAAACCAATTAAACTTCTTAAGTCCTTTAAGGATTATGTGTTCCCAGCTCAGCCTCACTTAGAATTTCAAATGAGATGCCATCTTCTCAGAGCTTACTCAATTGTTCCTTTATCAACTCCTATGATTTCCTAATGTCAGTCATTCAGCCAGCCTTATTAGGTAATTTCTATTCTTAGTGGGTGGTAAAAGAAGAAAAAAAAGACGAATCATTCAGAGATGGAATTAACAGTCTGGACTCAGTGCAAAGCCTTCTGCAAAAAGGGCTTTGTGTCCCTTCCATTGAATACCACCTTGCAGTCTACAAATCACTTTGCAGTTTTTAAGGTGCTTTTACAGACATTATAGTTTTTAAACCTTACAAGAACTCTCAATGTATGATAATCAACATTTTTCAAATGAAGAATTGTTGCTAGAAAATGTCTGTGACCTACTCAGAAAATTCAGAATTAGTCAGAGGCAGAATCGGTACTTCAACCTAGGTCTCCCTGACTCCAGGTTTGGGTCTCCTAAAACGCAGTGACCTGAAACACTGAGCCTGAGAAACTTTCATGAAAAGGAAAGATAGTCTAAATATATTTAAAGACCTACTACAGCTGAGGCAGATGTATGAGCAACCTCTTCTCTGGTGGAAATGAAAGTAGACTTTTTAGTCACTATAAAATAGAGGCACAATTTGGAAATGTGCCTGCCTACTTAATAGCCACAAAATATTTTAAATCTTAAAAAGTGTATTTATTTGTGTTTGTTGAATGCCTACGAGCACCCCGCATTGTTGTATGCTTTGGGAATAAACAGCAAATAACAAAATAGGTAAACCCCTCACTCTAATGAAGTTTACACTGAGAGCCCGCTAAACAGAAAACAGAAACAAATATATCAGATGGTGATAAAAGCTGTTTTAAAAAAAAATCAGATAAGAGATTGTGGTATTGGATTGCTGTGATTGTTAATTTCCTGTGTCTACTGGACTATGTCACAGGGTGCCCAAATTAAACATTATTTGGGGGTGTGTCTGTGAGGGTGTTTCCAGATAAGATTAGCATTTGAACCAGTAGACTCAGAAAAGTACAATGCCCTCCCCAATGTGGATGGGCAATACTTCATCTATTGAGGGCATGACTAGAAAAACTAACAGGCAGAGGAAGGAGAAGTGCACTCCTCTTGCTTCCTGCCTCTTGCTTGAATTGGGACCTCAGTCTTCGCCTGCCCATAGATGGAGATTGACTTGGCTCTCAGACATTTGAACTTGGACATTCTTTTCTTTAAAGGTATAAAATACATGAAAGAAAATTCAAGTAATAATAAAGCAAACATGCATATATTTGCTACTCAGAATTAGCATATGTCTTCATCTTTTAAAATTAAATTTTATTTTAATATAGAGATATGGGGTACAAGTAAGGATTAACTACACGAGTAGGCCGCATACAGGTGAAGTCTGGCCTGCCAGGTGGCCCTCACTCCCCCTGGAAGTAGACCAGGTATTCCACATGCCCCTCAGCCCTCCTCCCTCCTCCCTCCCTACCTCCGCTAGCAGTGCCTGGCAGCTGCCAATCCCTCCCTTGTGCTAGTGTGACTAATTTTCAGGGTCACTTATGAGTAAGAACATGCAGTATTCCCTTTTTGTTTCTGTGATAGATCACTTAGTATGATGGTCTTCAACTCCATCCAATTTGCTGTGAAGTCCATGATTTTGTTCTTCTTTAAGGCTATGTAATACTCCATCATACATATGTACCACATTTTCTTTATCCAGTCCATTTTCGATGAACAGTAGGGTTGATTCCATGTTTTTGCTATTGTGACTAGTGCTCCAATAAATGTGTGTGTGCAGGCATCTTTTTGATAAAGCTATTTATGTCCTTCTGGGCATATTCCCAGAAAAGGGATTACTGGTGATCATATGGAAGGTCAATTTTTAGTGCTTTTAAGAATCACCACACTACTTTCCATAGAAACTAGCTGGCACTCCCACCAATAGTGAAGTGTCTTCATTTTTTTAGTTTAAAAAAATTGCAAGCTGGGCTCAGTAGCTCAGCCTATAATCCCGTGCCTTTGGGAAGCTGAGGTGAGTGGATTGCCTGAGCCTGCGGGTTCGAGACCCGCCTGGGCAACTTGGCTAGACCTCATCTCTACAATAAATCAAAAATCAGCCGGGCATGGTAGCGCGCGCCTGTAGCTCCAGCTACTTGGAAGGCTGAGGCGGAAGGATCGCTGGAGCCCAGCAGGTCGAGGCTGCGGTGGCCTGGAGCAGCCACTGCACTCCAGTCTGGGTGACAGAGTGAGACTCCAAAAAAAAAAAAAAAGTTGCAGACAAACAAAGTCATTTTGGATGCTTTCTGTGCTGAGCCTCCAAAAAGAAACCACCATTATGACTTTGGTGTTAATTCTTCTGGTTAATTATTATTTTACTAGCAGAATCATATGAAGTTTCTGATATTCAACCACTTCTGACTTACAAAAACAGGAAAGTAACTCAACCTATTTCCTATATATGAATCTACAAACACATTGTAAGCTATTGCATATATACATAAATGGCATAAACTGTATTTATAATTCTAAAACTTAGTCACTTGATATTTTACTTTTAAGATTTATTCATGTTGTTACATATAGATCTAGTTCCACATAATAGCTGACCAATATTTATTAGATATTTTTTTGTTTCCAATTTTTTGCCACAACAACTATTTACTCTATGTGCATAGGAATACAAAACTTTCTCTAGAGTATATGTCTAGATTAGAATGGCTGAGTTGTAAATTATAGCAGTTGTATTAAGTTGTGAACTATTGTTGTGCAGATTTAAGTCAATGACTTCTCCATTGATTAAGTTTCTCTAGTTATTTAGTTATTCTCTATCCTTTCTTCCTTGTACAGAGAGGGAAACACCTTTACAAATGGACAATTCTTTTACGATGCAAATTTCTTTTACAAAAAGGGAAGCTTTTCAGATTTTTTTCTATGTCTGCAGTTTCTCAAAATAACCAGCTCAAAATAATTATTTTGCCAAAGAAGCATATCTGGAGTGGCATATTTGGTCTCTTATTTGAGGTGGTATGTTCTGAAGTCCATCATTATACATAGTTTCAATATTTTCAACTTGTCCTGTTTGCACCAGCAGTGAACAGGAGTTTATATTCTCCAAGAACATTACCATTATTCATTACCATTATTATTGTCTGATTTTTAAAAATTGTTTTCAATCTGATAGGTAAAAATGGTACCCTATTTTTAATTTTTATTCTGATGTTTAATGATGAAGCCATTCTCCCAAGGTTAACAACAGTTCTGGATATGTAATTATATATATCCAAATATAGTTACAATTAAGCATCAATCAGGCTGTACTTTGGCCACTGCCTTATACTGATCATTTGCATCCTAATTGTTCCTACAGATAAGATTTCCTGCATTAGGGTCATAAGACTGCTTAAGAGTTGATTTGTGTCCCTGTTGTTCCTATAGACAGAATCTCTGACATTAGAATCATAAGGCGTTTGTTTAAGGATAAATTAAGATTTTTTCAGACCCTGAATTCCAGCAAAACAGCTAATATCAACCAATTTGAAGACCCTGACAGAGGAATGGGATCAGCATGAGAAGACTGCTACCTCATCTCCCTATCTCATAACATCACCCTGCACTCTGACCAATCAACAATCTCCACACTTCAGCCAACTCCAAAATCCTTAAGCCCCAACCCCAAATTCCTCAGGAAGATGGAGTTGAGGTTCCCTCTCATCGTTTTTGACTTTTTTGTTTTGTTTGTTTGTTTTTTACCTAAAGCATTTTTTCCTGTTCCCTGATTTCATCCAGGATACTACATTACATTGTGTTATGTCTCCTTACAGTCCTCTTGACTGTGATAGTTTCTCAGACTTTTCTTGTTTTTGATGACTTTGACTGTTTTGAGGAGTAACAATCAATTATTTTGTAGAATGCCCTTCATTTGGAATTTATCTATTTTTCTCATCATTAGACTGTGGCTATGGGTTTTTAAGAGGTAGATCACAGAGGTAAAATGTCATTCTTATCACATCAAATCAAGAGTATATAAATTATAATGCTTAATATTGACCTTGATCACCTAGCTGAAGTAGTATTTGTCAGGTTCCTCCACTGTAAAGTTATTCCCCTTACACCTTTCTGTATTGTACTCCTTGGAAGAAAGTCACTATATGTAGCCCACACTTAAGGAGATAGGGTTATGCTCCAATTTCTTTATTTTTTTAAATTCTTTTTTTCTTTTTCAAATTTGGATAATTTTCATTGATCTATCTTCAAACTCACTGACTTTTTCTTCCACCATCTTTAATTTGCTATAAAGCCCATCTAGTGCATTTTTACTGTACTTTTCCATTCTATAACTGCTATGACTTTTTTTTAGCTTTTTTTAATCTGATGAGACTCCTTACTTGTTCAATTACTAAGATATTTAAAAGAAAATATTATCTTAGTTACTATAAATATTTGGACATATTTATAGTAGCCACTTTTAAGATCTTTGTGAAATTCAATATCAAGGTCATCTGAAGTTCAACTTCTGTTAACTGTTCTATTGTTCTTGACTATAAATCACATTTTTCTATTTTTTTTGCATGTCTAATAGTTTTTCTGAATTATGCATTGTGAATTACACATTGTAGATATTCTGAATTCTATATCTTCCTCTGAATAGAGCTGATTTTTCTTCTAGAAGATAATGTGATTACTGGCTAATCAGCTTGAAATAGCTCTACATTAGCAAGACTTAACCTCTAAATTCTATCTTCCCTGTGGATCTTGTCATAGCTTTTATTTTAAACTGTTAATTCAAGTATAGAGTAAGCCTTGCTCTGGGTTGGGTACTTACTCCAAAGAAATTGTATTTCTAGTGTCTCAATTATATTCTCAGAGTGTTAGTGAGGTTTCTACACTCTGGCTGCAGCAAACTTTCAACATCCTCCAGCACTACTTAGGTTCTAATATTTCTATTCCACTCTCAACCTTATAGCAGCCACTCTGTTAGGTCTTTGTATTCTCATCCTACACAGCCTTAACTCAGACCTAGATAAAGGACTCACACAGATTTCTGGAGTAGTCCTTCCTCTGGTAAGTTCCCTCCTCTCTAGTGCCCTGCCCTAGAGAATTCAACTCTTTCACTTCCGCAAACTCTTCTGCCCACTCAACTCAACAAAACTACCATGCTCTTTTCCAACTTCTACTCACTGACCTACAATCAGAAAACTATCCCTAGATTTTTTTCAAGATGGCTGACTAGGATTATCACACACCAGTTCTCCTCAAAAAGAAGATTAAAGTTACCATTGAACGGACAAGTAGTGAAGGGAAATAAAGGAAAGAGAGCGAGGGCCTGTTGGAGCACCCATGGGAAGAGGCTGGGGTGCAGGGAAAAAAAGTAGCAAAAGTCTGGCTGATATGACTCCCCAAGGAACTCAGAGTCCAGCAGAAAGGATAGATGGGAGTGTGACTCTTCTCCCCTCACCCACCTGACAATATGCTGACTGCTAAACTCTTGGGGAGCACTTCTGCCTTTACAACCCAGGGTCACACTATTGATGGCAGTCAGAGAACTTCTCAGGAACAGAGAACTGGGTGGCCACCTCACACAACCATGATGTTTCCTCCTCAGACCCAAACTAAGACAGCAAGCACCAATATCAGTTGTGCACTCGTAGTGTCACTGTCCTGCCTGAGGATCCTCTGCACTTGAGATACAGCCCCATCATGCTACCTACAAACATACCCCACAATCTGCTGTAACTTTGGCAATCACAAGAGACCAGCCGGTTCCCAGAGTGTTGTGGGTACCCGGCAGATCTAACACTTGACATGAACCACTCTTAAGGGAGTGAGGAGAACAATCTATCACAGCCCCCTTTGTGACAAAGTAAACATGGGCAGGATACCAACCACTGAAAGTGACTGCACTGGCACCCAGGAACAGACATGGAGAGGAGTCATCACCTCGTCTTCCCCTCCATTGTATAGTGTTGCAGATGCAGCAGTGATTCTTCCCACTGGGACCCAGTGAATGTGCAAAGAAAGAAAATTATTTTCATACTTTCCAGCAGCTCCACCCCCTCTGAAAATGAGTTCACACCTGTTTGGGCTTTTGCAAAAGGCAGAATCCAACTTCCCCTCTTTTCACAGAGCAGCAATACCTTGGTAATGGAGAACAGACCACAGAGTTGCCTGCCATGGATTGGAGGAAGAGGCTTTGCCTCAACTCTCATTCTAGTGGTAACCATCAAAGAGGTGGAAATGAGCCCCAAAGCCACATTGCAGCCAGAAACCAAAGGACAAACCCTTTATAAACAGAAGAACATGAGCCCCACCACAGGGGCATGATAAGGAAGCAGATCATCTTCCTGCCAGCTCAGGAAAAGGAGCTGGTACAGTCCTCCCAACCCCATCCCCCAAGACTTCAGTGCACTCCATCATGATATCTTCCTGTCGTCTCCCACAGGGACAGGAACATCTACTGGCCTACCTGCCAGTTCTTACTCTTAAGTGCCATCTATGTGACTGCAACCACAAAGCAAAAATACATCACTATGATAAGCAGCATCTGAGAAATCCACCACACAGAACCTATCCACAACCAAGAAACCTGTACAGAGGCTTGACCCCCTGAAGTCACCCAGTAATGATGCCAAACATTCATACACAACATATACCACAGTCATACCCTCAAGGAAAAAAGAATGAAAAATTAAAAAGCCCCATCCAATGTAAAACCTCAAACTATAAGAATCTTAGAAAATGCAGGAGACACCCTTATGGAAGTTGAAATTGACAAACAATTCCTGATCAAAACCCTAAGTGCCCATACCATAAGAAATAAAGATAGACAAGTGGGACCTCATCAAATTGATGAGCTTCTGCAAAGCAAAAAAAAACCAAAAAACCATCAAGACAGCAAGGAGACAGCCCACAGAATGGGAAAAAATATTTACCAACTGTATATCTGACAAAGGCCTAACATCTGGGATCTACACTGAACTCAAAACACCGAAAAGAAAAAAAAAACAGCCCCATTCAAAGTGGGCAGGAAGCCGGTCTCGGAGGCTCAGCCTGTAATCCCGTGCCTTTGGGAGGCTGAAGTGAGTGGATTGCCTGAGCCCGCGGGTTCGAGACCCGCCTGGGCAGCGAGACCTCATTTCTATAATAAATCAAAAAATCAGCTGGGCGTGGTAGCGCATGCCTGTAATTCCGGCTACTTGGAAGGCTGAGGTGGAAGGATCACCAAAGCCCAGCAGGTCGAGGCTGCGGTGGCCAGGAGCGCCCACTGCACTCCAGTCTGGGCGACCGAGTGAGACTCCAACTCAAAAAAAAAAAGTGGGCAAGAGACATGAATAGACACTTCTGAAAAGAAGATATATGGGCAGCCAACAGACACATGAAAAAGTGCTTAGCCTCACTCATCATCAGAGAAATGCAAATCAAAACCACATTGAGATACCACCTAGCCCCGGCAGGAATGGCCATCATTAATAAAACAAACAACAGATGCTGGTGAGAATGTGAAGAAAAAGGAGCACTTCTATACTGCTGGTGGGAATGTGAACTAATTCAATCTATTTGGAAGACAGTGTGACAATTTCTGAAAGAACTAGAAATTGACCTTCCATATGACCCAGAAATTCCCCTATTGGGAATATACCCAGAGGAGCTCAAATCATTCTACAAAAAACATACCTGCACACGAATATTTGTTGCAGCTCTATTCACAATAGCAAAAACATGGAACCAACCATGCTGCCCATCAAAGTTAGGCTGGATTTTAAAAACTGTGGTACATATACACAATGAAATATTATGCAGCCATAAACATATGAACTTCATAGCAACTTGGGTGGTTTTAGAGTCTAACATATTTAGTGATTTATCACAGAAACACAAAACAAAGTACTATATTTTCTCACTCATCAGTGGATCAAGGATTGTTTGTTTGCAAGGAAATTCAACAAGATCCAAGAGAAAGTTGAAATCCAATACAAAGAAATCAGAAAAACAATCAATGATATGAAAGACAGCATAGTTATATTAAGAAAGAACCAAACAATTTCTGGAATTGAAAAATCTACTATAGAAATCTCAATATACAGTCGAAAGCATTAACAATATACAGTTGGAAGACTTTTAGAGCTCAAAGCTAGGTCTTTAGAATTAACCCAGTCAGAGAAAAATAAAGAAAAAAGAATTTTAAAAAATGAACAAAGCCTCTGAGAAATATGAGATTATGGAAAATGACCAAATCTACAACTTATTGGCATTCCTGAGAGAGAAGAAGAAAAAGTAAACAACTTGGAAAACATATTTGAACCAGGAAATATAATTCAGGAAAATTTCTCCAATCTTGTTAGAGAGGTCAACATGCAGATACAAGAAATTCAGAGAACTCTTGTGAAATACATAGTCATCAGACTATCCAAAGTCAATACAAAAGAATAGGGTCAAATTACCTATAAAAATAATCAAATGAGACTAACAGCAGACTTTTTAAGCCAGAAGAGATTGGGGGTCTATTTTCAGACTTATTAAAGTAAAAAAATGCCAGCTAAGAATTTTATATCCTATCAAATTAAACTTCATAGATATCAACTATAGAAATGATCCCTGAAAGTCTAGTCTTTAAACTTCATAAATAAAGGAGAAACAAATTATTTCCCAGATAAACAAATGTTAAGGATATTTTTCAACACAAGTCCAGCCCTACAAGAAATGCTTACAAATTTTCTGAAAGTGGCAACAAGTGAATGATACTTGCTGCTATGAAAGCACACATAGGTTGGGAGCAGTGGAACCTGTCTGTAACCCTAGCACTTTGGAAGACTGAGGCAGGAGAATTGTTTGAGGCCAGGAGTTCGAGACCAGCTTTGACAAAATAGTCAGACCTCATTTCTCAAAAAATACAAATAAAAGCACACTTAAGTACAAAGCCCACAGACCCTATAAAGCAACTACACAATTCAGACAGCAAAGCAACTAGCCAAAAACTCTATGAGAAGAATAAAGCCTCATATATTAATATTAACCTCAAACATAAATGACCTAAATGTTCTACTTAAAAGACATAGAATGGCAAATTGAATTTAAAAAAAAATACACAATCTTCTGCTGCTTTCAAGAGATTTATTAGACACATAAGACATCCATAAGCTTAAAGTAAAGGGAAAGAGAAAGATCTGTCATGCAAATGGAAAACAAAAAAGGATAGGACACTATTCTTACATCAGATAAAATAGACTTTAAATTGACAACAGTGAAAAAGGACAAATAAGGGCATTATATAATGATAAAGGGTTCAATTCAACAAGATTTAACTATTCTAAATATGTACACAGCCAACATTGGCATACCTGGATTTGTATAACAATTACTATTGAGAGCTAAGAAAAGAGAGAGATAATCATACAATAATAGTGGGGAACTTCAACACCCCACTGACAGCATTAGTTAGGTTATCAAGGCAGAAACCTAACAAAGAAATTCTGGACACTTGACCAAATGGACCTAACAGACATCTACAGGATATTCTACCCAACAACCATAGAATAAATGTTCTTTTCATCTGCACACAGAACATTCTCTAATATTGATCACATGCTAGGTCATAAAGCAAGTCTTAACAAATTCAAAAAAACTGAAATTATTCCAAACATCTTCTCATACCATCAGTGGAATAAAATTAGAAATCAATACTAACAGGAACTTTCAAACCACATAAATAGATGGAAACTAAACAACTTGTTCCTGAATTACTTTTGGGTAAACAATGAAGTTAAGGCAGAAATAACAATGAAGTTAAGGCAGAAATAAAAAAATTCTTTGAAGCCGGGCTTCGTGGCTCAGTCTGTAATCCCATGCCTTTGGGAGACCGAGGTGAGTGGATTGCCTGAGCCTGTGGGTTCGAGACCCGCCTGGGCAGGCGAGACCTCATCTCTACAATAAATCAAAAAAAATCAGATGGGCATGGTAGCGCATGACTGTAATTCTGGCTACTCAGAAGGCTGAGGCGGAAGGATCACTGGAGCCCAGCAGGCGAGGCTGCGGTGGCCAGGAGCGGCCACTGCACTCCAGTCTGGGTGACAGAATGAGACTCCAACTCAAAAAAAAATAAAAAAATAAAATTCTTTGAAACAAATGAAAATGGAGACAATACATCAAAACCTCTGGAATACAGCAAATCAGTGTTAAGAGAAAAGTTTATAGTGCTAAATGACTACATCAAGATAGAAAGATCTCAAATTAAAGCTTAATGTTGCAACTAAAGGAACTAGAAAAACAAGAACAAGCTAACTACACAGCTGGCAGAAGAAAATATGTGACTAAGATCAGAGCAGAACTAAACAAAATTGAGACCAAAGAACTAATATGAAAGATCAACAAAACAAAAAGTTTATCACAAGATTGATAGACTGCTAGCTAGCGTAACAAAAAAATAAAAAGAGAGATTTTAAAAAAAGCACAACCAAAAATGACAAAGGTGACATTACAAGTGATACCACAGAAATACAAAAGGATCTTAGAGACTACTATGAGCATCTCTATGCACACAAATTAGAAAATCTAGAGTAATTGAATACATTCTGGAAACACACAACCTCCCAAGATTGAAATAGGAGGGAACCGAAATCCTGATCAGACTAATAACAAGTGATAAAATTGAGTCACTAATAAAAAAATACCAATCAAAAAGAAACACTGAACCAGATGAATTCACAGTCAAGTTCTACCAAACATACCAAAAAGAGCTGGTTATACTGCTAAAACTACTCCAAAAAAATCAAGAAGAAGAAACTCCTCCCAAACTCATTTTATAAAACCAGTATTATCCTTATGCCAATATTTGGCAAGGACATAACAACAACAAAAAGATAAAATTACAGGTCAATATCTCTGATACACATAGGCAAAAATATCCTCAGCAAAATACTGGCAAAAGAATCAAATAGCACATCAAAAAGATAATTGATCATGATGAAGTGGGCCTTTTTCCTAGGATACAAGGATGGTTCAACATACACAAATCAGTAAATGTGATTCACCGCCTAACAGAATATTGGAAATAAAAATCATATGATCATCTCAATAGACACAGAAAAAACATTTGATAAATTCAAACATTTCTTCATTTTAAAAACCTTCCAAAAAACAGGCAGTGAATGAACGTACCTCAAAATAATAAGAACCATCGATGACAAACCCACAGCCAACATCATACTGAACATGCAAAAGTTGGAAGCATTCCCCCAAGAACTGAAACAAGACAAGAATGATCACTCTTCCAACTTTTACATGTTCAATATGATGTTGGCTGTGGGTTTGTCATAGATCGCTCTTATTATTTTAAGGTACGTTCATTCACTGCCTGTTTTCTTGAGAATTTTTATAATGAAGGAATGTTGGAATTTATTAAATGTTTTTTCTGTGTCTACTGAGATGATCATATGGTTTTTGTTTGCTCTCTTTTACCTCTTGGTGCTTCAAGATTTATTTTTGCTTGAGCAAATCGCTTAGTGTCATTTCATTTTAGGCAGAAATATTTATCATAAGTCTACTGTGCTTGGCAGCATTGACAATGGGGTTCAACAATTCCCACATCCTGGTATTTATGTTCTTGTGTAACTCCTCCTCTTCAGTGTGGGTGAAATCTGTGACTTGCTCCTAACCAATAGACTATGGCAAGAGTGATGGAATTTCATTTTAGAGTTTAGGTTGCATTTTAGAGCTAAGCTTTCTTCTTGCTCACCCTGTCTTGTTCTCACTGATTAAGTGAGCTGTCAGGCTGTGAATTCCCCTACAGAAAATTCCATAGGCCCAGGTAGGGAACTGAAGGAGGGCTGCAGCCAGTAGCCAGCAAAGAACGAAGGCTTTCACTTCAACTGTCCATTGGTCACTGAGTAGTGCCGACAATCTCAAAAGTGAGTTTCCTGAGGATCCTCTCATGGTCCAGTCTTGAGATTATTATGGCCCCAGCCCAAACATTGACTGCAGATTCTTAAGAGACCCTGAGCCAGCAAACCCACAGAAAGTATTAAGAAATAAATGTATTGTTGTAAAATGCTAAGTTTTGTGGTAATTTGTTATGCAGTCATAAATAACTAAGAAATGTATCTTGTTTTTCATCACATTTTGTTCACATTTTGAATATGTAAAGCCAACCAAGAATCTCAAATTAATTTTGAATTTATTAGGATAGGTATCTGAAATGTTGATTTCAATATCTTTACTTGCTTTTGTCCTCTATGAAGTGATCTGTGTAACTCAAAGAGATGCTAATGGAGTCTCATAAATATGTCACCTTGAATATAAGAAACTTTCATAATAATTAGGGTGTATACATAATTAGGGTGTATATAAATAAATAAAATGGTTTAAATACATACACATACATGTACACACATTTATATGTATAAAACACAGAGAATTAAAAGCAAAAGACAATTATCTTACTAGTCCCAGTATTGCTTCCAATAAATCATGACTATTAACACTTCTTAAAATATTTCCAGAAAATAAATTTCTCACATATATACCACATATGTACCTTTGCCATATATAAATGTGAATATATTGGTATGTTAACTTTTTTCACCTAATTCACCTTGGAGACGTTCCCCAACCAGACCATACAAACTTACCTTAATTGCTATTTTGCAATCTATCATGTGATTATACCATAATTTAACAGTTTATTGCTTTTAGACTCTAACATTGTTTTCTATCTTTTTAAAAAATGTTAAAAATAGTGCTAGTAGTGACTTGCACATGTGAATGAGCCTATAGAAAGATTCCAAGAAGTGAAAATGAAGTTTAAAGTATGCACATTTGACATTTGTATGGATATTAATAAATTCCTCTTTAAACTATTGCAAAAATTTACAGTTTCATTGTTAGTATTGAGAGTGTTTTTTTTTAACCTACCATCACTAACACTGGTTGTTATCAAACTTTTAAATTTTTTTTTATCACATAAGTGAAAACCACAAAGAATTTTCCTAGAAATAACTCAGAGTCTTACTTGGTTTCTGACCAGATGGCTTTACTTTTAGTACTGTTGTTGTTTATTTGTTTTTATTTTTTTCTTAAGTACCTTCTGTTAAATCAACAAATATCTCAAGACATTTTACCTTTACATTTTTCTGGTGATCCTAATTCTGTAAATTTTCACTTTTTTTTGAGTCGAGGTCTCATTCTGTAGCATTCTTCCAGGCTGGAGAACAGTGCCATGATCACAACGATCACAAATCACGGCAGCCTCGACCTTCTGAGCTCAGGCGAAACTTCCACCTCAGCATACGGAGTAGCTGGGATTACAGGCATGCACTACCATGCCCAGCTAATTTAAAAAAATTTTTTTTGTAGAGACAAGGTCTCACTATGTTACCCAGATTGGTCTCAAACTCCTGGACTCAAGCAATCTGCCCACCTTGGCAACCCAAATTGCTGGGATTACAAGCATGAGTCAGCGCCCGGTGAATTTTCACCTTTGAGTCAACACATAACCCATGATATGGAGATCCTTATAACAAAAAAAGTTAAGAGCAGAATTTTGACCCATTTTGCCATGTGTAAATCCCCTCTTATCAGTGGGTTTGAGATATCATAAGTAGTCATTTTCAGTAGGTGATACAGACAGATTCAGTGTCAGAAAAATACATGCTGCATTCAGAAACAGACAGGAAATGTGGAGAAAACATCAGCAGACCATTAGATAACAAAGAAAAGGCTTCAAGATACTAGTGATATACCTTTAAGATTTCATATTTTCTTTTTATTGTTAATTTTTTGATCTTATATTCCTTATTCAGGTTTTTATTTTATATTGCTTATTTTTCTTAGAGAAAATAACTGGATCTCTGAAAGCAAAAATATTTCTTAGATTGCTTAACTCAAAATGCTTTCCATTATAATATTCAGAAGCACCAACAAAACATATACACATTTTAAGAAAGGAAAAATCTATATTAGCATTGTAATACTCAATATATGCCAATAATAAAAGATGAATACAAGTCACATTTGACTTCTGCAATTACAAGTGTGCTCAGAGTGGTTACCATCAGCATCCAGACAGTTCTGATTACAGCAAACTACTGCTTTAGCAACACTGACCAAAGTGTCTACTTTTTTTTTTTTTAATAATCAATATTTTTATTATGATATTGTGGGGTACACTTAAGGGTTAGGTATACAAATATGCGCCGTTCAGGCACCCTTGTTGATAAGAGGTGTCTCCCGGTCCCCAGACAGAAATTTACTACCATTAATACCATCTCCCTTCCACCCCATAGTTTCCCACCACAGTCAGTCATTTTCTTATGGTAATATGTTGAATGATCAAGGTCCACTATATGAGTGAGAACATGTGATACTCAGATATTTGTTTCTGAGAGAGGTCACTCACTATTATAGACTCTAGTTCCATCCAGGTTGCTGTGAAATTCATGATTTTGTTCTTTTTTATGGCTGCGTAGTATTCCATCATGTATATGTACCACATTTTTTTAATCCAGTCCTCTTTTGATGGACAGCATGATTGCTTCCAGGTTCTTGCTATTGTGAACAATGCTGCGATAAACATACGTGTGCAGGTATCCTTTTTATAGAGTGATTCGAGTTCTTCAGGGTATATTCCCAGTAGGGGATTGCGGGATCATATGGGAGGTTGATATTTGGAGCTTTTAGGAATGGCCACACTGCTTTCCACAGAGGTTGCACTAGTTTGCACTCCCACCAACAGTGTAGGAGAGTTACCTTTTTGCCACACCTTCTCCAGCAACTGTTATTTTTTGAGTTATTGATAATTGCCATTCTGACTGGAGTTAGGTGGTATCTCAGTGTGGTTTTGATTTGCATCTCCCTGATGATTAGTGAGATTGAACATTTCTTCATGTGTCTGTTGGCTGACGGATGTTTTCCTTTGAGAAGTGTCTGTTCAAATCTTCTGCCCATTGTACAATGGGGTTGTTTGTTTTTTTCTTTTCAGCACATTTGAGGTCTTTGTAGATCCAAGATGTTAAGCCTTTGTCAGACCTGGAGTTGGCAAATACTTTTTCCCAGTCTGAAGGCTGTCTCCCTGCTCTCTTGATGGTATCTTTGGCTTTGCAGAAGCTTGTTAGTTTAATGAGGTCCCACTTGTCTATCTTATCTGTTATGGCCTGTGGATTTTGGGTTTTGTTCAGGAATTGGATGCCACTTCCAATTTCCATGAGGGTATGTCCTTCATTTTCTAAGGTTCTTATGGTTTGAGGTTTTACATTTAGGTCTCTGATCCATTTGGAGTTAATTTTTGTGTATGGGCATAGAGAGGGGTCCTGTTTCAATCTTCTGCATGTGGTCAGCCAGTTTTCCCAACACCATTTACTAAATAGGTTCTCCCTCCCCAGTGATAAGTGGTGGAGTCTTTGTCAAGGTGAGTAGGTTGAGAAATTGAGGTTTTGCTTCTGGAATCTCAATTCTATTCCATTGGTCTATATGCCTGTTCCTATACCAATACCAAGCTGTTTTGATTATTGTAGCTTTATAGTAAAGTTTGAAGTCTGGTAATGTGATACCACCTGCTTTGTTTTTTTTGCTGAGGATTGTTCTGGCTATTCTTGGTCGTTTGTGTTTCCATATGAATTATTGTGTTGTTTTTTTCTAGGTCGGAAAAGAATGTTGCTGGTAATTTGATGGGTATTGCATTAAATCTGTAGATTACCTTAGGTAGGATGGACATCTTCACAATGTTGATTCTTCCAATCCATGAACATGGGATATTTTTCCACTTGTTTGTGTCATTTTTGATTTCTTTGAGCAGTATTTTGTAGTTTTCATTGTAGAGGTCTTTCACGTCTCTGGTTAGGAAGATGCCAAGGTATTTCATTTTTTTTGTAGCTATTGTGAATGGAATTGTGCTTTTTATTTGGGTTTCTGTTTGTTTATTATAGGTGTAAAGAAGTGCAATTGTCTTTTGCACATTTATTTTCTATCCTGAGCCTTTGCCAAAGGCCTTTATAAGTGTAAAGAGGTTTTTGACAGATTATCTTGGGTTTTCAAGGTACACAATCATGTCATCTGCAAAGAAAGATAACTTGGCTTCCTCTTTTTCTATTTGGATACCCTGATTGTCTTCTCTTCTCTGATTGCTCTAGCCAGGACTTCCAATACTATATTGAACAGGAGGGGTGAGAGTGGGCATCCTTGTCTTGTTCCAGTTTTCAGGGGAAATGGTTCCAATTTTTGTCCATTTAGGAGTATGCTGGCTGTGGGTTTCTCGTAGATGGCTTTTACTATTGTGAGGTATGTTCCCTGTATGCCTGGATGTTCAAGGGTTTTTATCAAAAAGGGGAGCTGGATTTTATCAAAAGCTTTTTCTGCATCTGATGATATAATCATGTGGTTTTTGTTTTGACATCTGCTGATGTATTTAATTACATTTATGGTTTTATGAATGTTAAACCAGCCTTGCATCCCAGGGATGAAGCCTACTTGGTCATGATGGATGATTTTTGAGATGTGCTGTTGAATCCAGTTTACTAGGATCTTGTGGAGAATTTTAGCATCTATGTTCATCATAGATATTGGCCTGTAGTTCTCTTTCTTTGTTGGGTGTTTACCTGACTGGAGTATCAATGTGATGTTAGCTTCATAAAATGATTTGGGGAGAGTTCCATCTTTCTCAATCGCCTGGAATACCTTCAGCAGGATTGGTATCATCTCCTCCTTAAATGTCTTGTAGAGTTCACTGGAAAGCCATCTGGTCCAGGACTTTTTTTGTAGGTAGTTTTCTTATTACGTAGTCAATTTCCTTGATTGTTATTGGTCTATTTAGGGTCTCAATTTCTTCTTGTTTCAACCTAGGCAGGTTGTGTGATGACAGAAAGTCCTCCATTTCCGAAAGGTTTTCAAGTTTGTTTCCA